>NC_051213.1:32026211-32323711 GCF_015220715.1 Pygocentrus nattereri | reverse complement strand
CAAAATCAAGTGAAAATTTGTGTGTGTGTGTGTGTGTGTACGCGTTTGTGTGTGTGTGTGTGTGTGTGTGCGTGTGTGTACATGTGTACACAATTCTGTCCAAAACCCTTAGGCATCTGTAAAGTTATCTGGGCAGCAAGCATTTATTTTTTTAAAAACACCTACGCTAGTATAAATTAACGATGCACTGATGTGAAAATTCTTGGCAGAAAGTGAAATTCAGGACATCTTTGGCCAAAAACTGAAACTTGAGAGCCAAAAAATTAATAAAATAATCTGTACTAAAATTATTACAGTATTTAATTAGTACAGAAACCACGCAATAGGTCCATGCCGCCAGCGTGTCCTCCCTGCTGCTAGTCAAACCCTTAAAATCCCAGGCTTATTACACACTAATGCTTATTATTTCGTAACTACAGGGACTTAAATGCAAACTGGTTGTGATCTGTCTTGGTAATAGACATGTAATAAAACTTTGGGCCCACCGGCCCGTGGTTTGATAAGGGGTTAAATGCGTTTATGCTGACAAGCACAGGCAAGATGACCACAGCAGAACAGTGAAATGAACAAACTGTGCTTTTAATCATTATTTCATTATTTATTCATTATTGCTTTCAAGGTTTTTTTTTTTTTGTTCAGTCAAAATTTTTAACCATTTTCAGCCGTAGCTTTCAGTGCATGCTCAGTATAAAACCAAGTAAACAACTCTACAGTCCATTGTGATTGGATTCATGAATGTGTAAGCTACCATCCAGTTATTACTGAAAACAAAACTTTCTTGTTATGATTTATTGTGTTTGTTTTTTTGTGTTTATTCTAGTGATTTCTAATTAAAATATGTAGTTTTTTTATACCCTTTGAACCATTGGAACATGTAGTTCCACCCTGGAGCCCTGTTGCTCAACTATAGTCCTCTCATTCAACTACAGCTTTTTTTAACAGTTTTATTAAACCAGTCATTTCCAGTTCCTGCTACTACATGCATTAGCAAGATGCATAGATCTGATTCCAGGAACATGAGCAATATAGCAATTTTAGCACTACAGAACATCTTCAGCAGACCTCGCTGGTTTGTGGAAGAACTATTGATGAAACAACTGTTGACAGACAAATAATGGAAACTGGAAAGTCGCAGTTCGCTTTAAATCAAGACATAAGTTAGCAGTGTGAGAGTGAAAGGTTACAGTCATGGAGGAGTTGAAACATGCAGCCACTGCTGCTCTCACTGGACATCAGTGATAAAAACTGGAAACTCTCTTCACCCTGTTTTCAGTTAATCCTCTTGTCTTGTGATTTTTCATGTTCAGGATCATGTTAATGCTGATGAAAATAATATTACTAAATTGTTTAAAATAAAAAAAAAAATACATTCCAATGAAGCTGATTTTGTCCTGTCATATAGCTATGACAAAAAAATTCTTTAGTGTCAAATTTGAGCAAATGAGACAAATGTGATCAATTTTGATAAACTTCAAATTAAAGTAATTAATCATTTCTAATTATTTTAATTATTAATTAATGAATACTTAATTTATTCTGATGTTATACAGTGTTTTGCTTGCAAATACACACAATGGGTTCGTAATTGTGGAATACTGTATCTAGGAAGGATGACATTTTACTTAATGACTTGCGATGACACATATCCGTATGTATTGTAGGGAGAGGAAGAGAGAGACAGAGACAGAGAGAGAGTGAGAAAGAGAGAAGAGAATTCACAGATCATGTAGTCACAACTGTAACCTTGAATGTGTCCTTATGAAAGCTAAGGCATGGGTGCAGTAAAGGTTACACGCACCATAAGGAGCACCCTCTGTATGCATAGCATGGAGCACGGACCTAAAGGAAAGCTATAAAATGTTAGCCTAGACGTACAAGGATGGATAATGGCTGTTCTGTATGCTCTTTATTCTAGACCCCCCACCATGAGGAGGCAAATTTATGCACAAAAAGTTTTTTTTTTCCTTCTTTTTTTTAATCACTGTTTTGACCTAATGCAAGGATACACACAACCTGAGGCGAAGAAACAGAATCAGACAAGCCTCAAGAGAATGAGAAATGTCTGGCGTTAATGAGTCCATAAAAGACGTTGACTATGGCTGATTATGAAGTAAATCAAGAAGCTTCCAAATGACAGCCATCATACTTCTCTCAGCCTTCAGACCAACAAATAGCATCAGTGTCAACCATCAAATGTGATTCAAAATTGGTAATGATGGTGTTAATGGGATGTTCTTTAGTAGGTGATGGATAATTGGACATAATTGTCTACTGTCTGGCAAAGTCAATGGACTGAGACCTACATTAAAATGCATGTATATACTGAGAATAGAGTATTCAGTGTGGATGGCGACCATGAGTGTGTGGAGGAGTGTGTGTTATAGATCAGGGGTCAGCAACTCTTGTTAAGAAGAGCCATTTAATCCTTTCAACAAAAATCCAATCACCTTGGAAGCCACACTTTTTACCATCTTGCCTGTAAATGTGTCTCAGTGTGTGCTAATGTACCAGTATAGGCTACAAAAAAAAAAAAAATGAAAACACACATACTTTGCTCTGCTTTAAGCTCAGCTATAGCAGCTTTAGTAGCAGCAAAAGTCCAACTGTTTCTTGTAAAATGTCTCACAATGTTCAACTTCTCATTTGCCAGCTTCTTGTTTAAGTTTTCTTGTTCCACCTTAACTGGAGCCTGAGGTGCCAGAACATAACTGCTGCACCATTTAAGGTGAAATGGGACAATTTGACAATAAACTGACTTCATCCATGTGATCGTTTAGTGTTTGACAGTTTCTTGTTGCAGATTAAATGGTAGGTAGAGATTGTTGTCTTCATTGTTGTTGTGAAAAGCAGTCTGCTCACCAGTCTCCAGGGTTAAATTGTGAATTAGCAGTTATACATTAGCTGTACTATTTAAGACCATTTATTGTTAAAACTGTATTAGAATTATCAGATCAGATTTTTTTTTTATACCTAAAAATCTAATTCTGCCATGGAGCATGTTGATGGATTGATGGATGGGTGGAGGGATGGAGGGACGATTTGAAAGTACTGAAAAGTAGAGCACTTTATTCAGACTTATTCTGGCCCTTCAATCAGCAGCACCTAGGCAGAATGTTGTCCACATGCTAATAACAGATTATTTATTTGTGAAGTGTTTTTTGTAAATGAGATGTGCAAGCTTGAATAACTTCTTTAAAAAAATTGCAGAACATCTTGCCTAGTCATCATCAACTATTACGAGAAGTTACAGTTGTAGCCTGTCTTTTTCTGTCATCTGCTCAAATGTTCTTAACTAGTTCTTCAGTTTAATCTCTAATCTTTCTTTGTGGTCCACTGGTTTCTTATTGATTTTAGATCATGGGCAGTATTAACACTACTACACTCTTCACATGTAACATGAAAGGCTCCATTACTGTTTCATCCAAAAGTGTGGAAGACAGGTAGGTAGGCAGGTAGCTTGAAGTCAAAAGCACATAATTGGTCAATGTTAGCATCCTCAGACAGTCTGGTGTTGTACCTGTTGTAAAATACCTACTATTTTAAAACCAAAACCAAAAGGCAGTTTGAGTGTCACTTGGAGAGCTTGTGAGGTTCTGTTACTGTTTCATTAAAAATTGTTGCAGGTAGCAAATCAAGCAACAGTTCATGAATAAGCCAGAAGCATAGCTGCCCACATCTAATCAGAATGCATTTATTTCAGAACTGGGGAAAGCGAATGATATTACAGTGGTTCATTGTAAATTTAGAGATTAGAACACTGTTAAGATCAACTTCATTTAATGAAAGGACCATCTGCTCATGCACTCAAACTAAAGGCTTGAGACTCAGCCTAGCTCCTTTGCCATCATTGGTTGATCAATCAGCAAGTTTAGGTCTTGGTGTGCAGGAATCATTTGGTTGCCTATTCAGGCAGAGGTATTATGGAGACCTGCCACTCTGGATGACACGTTAGGGTAACATGGAGAATAAAGCTTCCAGATTAAGTTACCCCACCTCACTACTCCCTCCCCCACGTCTTATTATCTCTCCTGATCTAATGATGAAGTTAATTCTAGTCTCAACCCATTTACTGTCTGTCTTCAAACTAATTCTGAAATGTCATTCTCATGATGGCGCTTCTGGGATTTATTCTCATTTTTAAGATGAACTGATCTGCATTTTTCACAATGAATTATTGTGATCTTTGCATTTGGGCTTTACACATTGTGTATTTCTATAAATATGAGATTAAGGAGGAGTAGTTAGAGACTAATCCATTGATTTTTCTATTTTCATGATAATGAAAATATGATCATAGTGATCATAGTGATTATAGTGCTCATTATAATGATTATCATCAGCTAATCGAGGCCCTTGATTTGAATTTGAAAAAAAGGATATTTATTTGAGGTTTTACTTGGGTGTAAAAACAAAAAGTGTATTCCATATAACTGTTTGCTGGATTATACATCATACTAAACATACTAAACTCATGTAAAATATTGCTTAATTTTACAGTAAATTAATGTTATCATTAAGTGGGGCTTCTTCTCCCAGCTTCCTCTGTATAGTAGTTGGTTAACTGGCTAAATGGCAATGTCTAGGTTTTGTTTTTCAATCCAAAGCTCAGGGTCCACCACATTTTTGCTGTACCTTAGAGATTTTAATGGCTTGATTGAGGTGTGTTGGGAGCGAAGTTATAATTAAAATATGGACCAACTGGGGAGCCTCAAGGAGAGTGTTCTAGGTACAATGGACAGTGTGGACAATGCTGTGGCATTCAGAGTATGGTTGGTTAGAGGCATAGGTTGGTGGAAGGGGTTGTAGTAGTTGAGTTAGAACTGTTGTTTTGCTGTGCTATTTAAATGTAATACATAATTATGATTAATGATTAATTATATGGTTGGTTGTGACAACTGTGGCTTAACTGTACAGGTTCATAAAGCTAAATGACACCTACACCAGCTCATCTTGACTTAAACCGACATAAGCATTTACAAAGACTTATTACAGTAAGCACCATCTGTCAGGAAGGATGCTTTTGTCAGCGTTGATGGCAGGTGACTGTTTTTTGTTTTCATTGGATTTTGTTACTTTTTTGGGGTGAAATGATACTTGAACATACATTAACACAACTGACTTCGCTTTAGGATAGTGTATATCACAATGATATAATGCTGATAGCTTAAATCTTATAAATAATAAAATGGGTCTCATTTCACCTGAAGGCAGATTGACTTGGAATATCATATTATCAGCACCATTTTACTGTGACATACATTGAGCTACAATGTCTATGTCTACAGAAAGTGTTATGACAACCAAAAATAAGAATAAATTCAGTTTGATTTGACATAGATGTTATGTCAACATAACGGTTGGTAAATGCAAACTTTATGATAAATGACACCTATTTGTATGTTTTTCTGAATGATTATGTAGGTCTATGTCAGTTGTCATGAAAGGCTTATGTTCGTGTTATGTAGCTTTATGAACACTGTCCTACGGTAAAGTTTGGTGTGGGGTTGGATTATGCATTTTAATTCCACTCTTGTCAGGTCCATCATATTATTTAAATGACAAAAGCACATAATTGGTAAATATTAGCATCCTCAAACAGTCTTGTGTTATACCTGTTGTAAAATACCTACTATTTTAGATGGCAAATCTAGAACAAATGCCAGCATTCTCATTTAGATATAGCCAAAAATTTATATTTTGTGTCAGTAATGATGTTGAAAACCAAAAGTTGGTTTGAGTGTCAGTGGGAGATGAGCGGGGGGCTCTGCAGGGTCATTGTACTCATACTCCTGCTTTGTGTCACGTCTGCCGTGGAGGGCTGACTCACAGATGGATTGCCCTCAATGGCCTCTTACAAGTTTAATTGAACATGAACAGATGAACATGAATAGAGAGACAATGTCGCGTGTGTGTGTGTGTGTGTTTGTGTGTGTGTGTGTGTGTGTGTGTGTGTGTGTGTGTGTGTAGGTGTGTGTGTGTGTGTGTGTGTGTGTGTGTGTGTGTGCGTGTATGTGTATGTATATGTATATATGTATATGTATACATGGATAAATATATTCATATATTTATGTGTGTATGTGTGTGTGTGTGTGTTTTCACTTGTTGGGTGTGCATAAGAGGGCTCCATTTAGCAGTCATTCACATAAGATTGCATGTAATAGCAAGCCCCTGAGGAGAGATGAGAGAGAGTCAACAATCACTGTGACTGCAAAATTCATTAAAGCATCAGACATGTCTGTGGTAACACTTGGATTAAGCCTGAGTTACCAGCGTGGAATGAGGTTCATTTATAGCATTGTGGTGCTTGCTTCCATTAGATTTGTCATTCATGTGGGGCTGCCATACACACACCATTTACCACAATGAATTACAAAGAAATGTGCTTGTTCTGAAGGATTTGGTCAGCAAAATCAATTAAGCTGTAATGCAGATGAGATGTGATAATGCTTTATTCCCATAGACAGTAAAACCTTCTATAAGTGAACTTTTACTATATTTCAAAAGGTCCAACGGAGAATTCCCCAATGATACTGCTTTGCATGCATAAACTAAATGTAAATCTGTGGACCATTTAACATGTTTTGCAGCAGTTCTTGGTTTGGGCATCTAGCTCACAGAAACTGAAAAACATTGGTAGAGAACCATTTCTCTTTCTGGAGGTTCTTAAAACTTTAAAAAGTTCATTTACTCTTTGCAAACATGTTTCTTTAAAGAATCACCCACTGAAAGGTTCTGTAAAGAAACTAAGGCAACCATGGTTGTGGTTCTTATGTAGGTTCTCAGTCCTGGTCTCAAATCCTAAACAAATGTTTAAATAGAGTAAAAAAGATGTCTGGTGAGGACTTTGTGGGCATTTCAGGCTGCATAGTCATCAACAGTGGTCACAAGTCAAACTTTGAATCTGTTTGATATATTAAGTTACATCCAACCAGGAGTGCTACACAATGAGACTGCAGAACGGATACACATTTTTTGTTTTATGAAAGCCACGCATTACAGTGATTTTAGCCCGATAAGGAGGTGTTTTGTAATGCTAGCAGGCTGACTCAGTGGTAGTCAGCCAGGCACAACTAAAGAGACATTGGATTGTGTAGAGAAGAAAGTAGCCCTAATTCTGATTGGCTTGAGGGATCACTTAACTTGAGGGATGGACATCTTTCAGTATAGTCCTGCTCAACTCAAATCCAACTGAGGAAACAAGAAAGTGCAAAAATCTCTTAAATAAAATGGACAACATTGTTCTTTATTTGGTAGTCAGTAGTACATTCATGTATATCCTTACAGTTTAAAGCATAAACAGATTAACAAAATAAGTTTACAGCCCCTTAAATTAGTTATTGGTAACATCAGGAAGTGTCTGCTGTGACAAATGTCCACTGTTCTGTGGCTTTGCTCCAAAGAATTCTTAGCACATTTAGTTTTATTAATGTAGGTGAAGGCCATATGTATTTAAAGCACTCAGTATGTTTGCATCAGGTTAATTATTTCATCACATTATCTACCCTGATTCACTCCTGGTTTATAATTTTGCATTCAGTGAAGTGAAGCTTCAGCAGAGTGGTAACTGTAGGTACATTTCACTCAGTGGAGACCCATACCAATGGGAAAGAAGAGGAAGGAGAGGGAGAGGGTAAAAGGAAAATCAATAAAGTCATCAAACATGAATTGCACCCTGAAATGACTTCTTAAGTCCCATCAGGAGCAGCAGGCAGAGGGCGAGCAGCGGAGGGGATGCGGGTGATGACTTTTAAATGTCCTTCAGTGGCACAAGCACTCAATCAGGCTGATCTAACCTCTATTCTGCCATCAGAGCTGAACACTGTAAATGCTTTTGTCCACCCACCAGACACATCATTCCCATGTGTGTCTGTCCTTGCTCTTTTTAGGGCTGCAAATAGGCCTGATCCCGAAGTCAACAGGATTTCAATGGACAGTCCCTGTTGACAGTGTAATTTAGTCCAAGAATAGGCTTAATATGGGCCTGGAAAATGAGCTCTTGGTACAGAAGACCTGGCTTTAGAGTGCTCCATGCCTTTAGCCCTCATCCATTAGAGCTGCAGAGGGTCAAAGCCTGCTCCACCGTTTCACTTCAAAGCTCTAACCCAGTTTTTTTTTGTGACATTATTATTCACCTGTGTGACTACTTTTGTCCAGAATTATCTACCCTGGCAAATGAATTCAGATCCATTTACCAAGTTCCTTCTCTTTGAAATGCAGTCATTTTGCAGTAGAACAGAGGAAATAAAACCATACGTCTGGATTTTAAAAACACTGCCATTGTGAGACCCCTAGTGTTTCCTCCCAGAGCTACTTCTTTAAAGCCAGACAACGCAGCCTGATTTTTAATTTGAATGGTACACAATTCCTTCAGTGATCTGAGATAATAAAGCGTTATGATGTGAAATGCTATGACCTTGAGAGCCATGTGTGTACTAGTGAAATCATAGTTATGTGACTATTGAAAAAATGTCTCCACAGCCAATTAATATGACCTGACATTTAGTTGAATCCTTTTTGCGTACCTGCGCGGAGAACAAGAAGAAGTAGAAGAGCAGCTGAGTGGATAACGGCCCAGTGTACCCTTCTCTTTTCCCGTACCGGAGGTAAATAAAGGTCACCGTGATGGATTAGTCACTTATCATCATTAGGCTGTAGTAAATGACCCCTGACTGCTGAGAAGCTGCTCCTATGAGAAGTTAATTGAGGTAATGGAAGAGGACTGTTTCCGTCTGTTTGATTAATGTTGGAGCTCTGTCATAAAATGTGATGCAGGAGCAAAACAGGACTTAAAAATAATCATGAAAAAGTGGCTCAAAAGTCTTTGAGTTCACTTTGCGCAGACCATTTTTAAACATCAAAAAATATCAATTTCACATATGTTAAGTCTGTGTGGTCAGGCTGACCATCAGTTTGCTCATCCAATACTTGATTGGAGGGTTAATTTTTCAACTTTCATCATTTTTGTCACATACAGAGCTGATACAATACACAAATAAACAATGACAGATTGGTATAGGCTATTAGAGACTAAGTTTCAGAATAACATAGTCATTAAGCCGAGAGTTACTATATTGACGATTTTGATAGACTTTTGATGTTTTTATTCTAGGTACATGACATACAGATAATGCTGAACTCTACAAAATGAAATGAGTAGCAGGCAGTTTTCCAATGGTTTCTTTTAAATATGCAAAGTTCTGTGCAACAAACACAATTTCTTTCTAAGAATGTGGTTTCTTTCTCTCTCTCTCTCTCTCTGTCTCTCTGTCTTTCTCTCTCTCTCTGTCTTTCTCTCTCTCTGGTTAATTAGTTGCACCTGCTGGAGTTCTAACAAGGGAAAAGAGAACATGAATGTAAAACTGTAACCAAACAGGAAAGTAGTCATGGGGGCTGATGGGAAAGAAAGAGGATTGACGTCAACAGGCTAAAGAAGCCTTGTTTGTCTGATCATTAGAGGAGAGGCTCTGTTTCAGAAGAGAGGAGTATGCCCTGCTGTTCATGTTCAGAGGGTCCAGGAAGAGAAAGGCTCAATGAACTGCTGATGAGGGGTGTAATGATGAGGGGTGGGATTTGTCCGGAGTGAGATGTGGCACAAAGCTGGGGTCTCTCACAGGATTCAGGATGAGGTGATGACTGCCAAAGGAACCACACTTAATAGCCCCTGGCCCCAAAACAATGAGAAAAAGAACATCTGAAAAAGAAGGAAGGAACGACGCTCACACTTCCTGACCATGTGAATAATGAATAGCTGGGTTATTCCAAGCCTTATGCACCCTTAGGAAGCAACTATATTAACTATAGAAAATCTCTATTTTTTTTCCTTTATTGCTATGTTTCCCAAAATAAAACCAATTGAACACATATTAATATAATTTTAGAGGATAAAATAATATTTGCTTGGAAGAGATTTAGGATTTAAGCCTTTCTTGTACTGATCTATCTATGCTACACCCACAAATGTGTTTCTTTAGTCAGAACTGTTGTGAAAGCTGGATAAGCTTTCTAGAGCGTCAGACAAAGTCCCATGAGGTGAAATTAAGATCATTTAAAATATTTAAAATGCTACACTACTGACTGTGTTATTGTAGCTAATCAAAACTTTGAAAGAACAGGAGAGTTTAGTAACACTTTCTATGACTGTCATGTTTGTAAGCATCTATAAACTCATTCATAACATGTTATAATGCATTCATAAGGCATCATAAACATGGCTATAAATATTTAGAAAATGCATTACACGTTATAGCCATGCTTATAATGCATCATTAATCGTTAACATAATGCATTAGAAGTACTATTCATAACTAATTAGACGAGATCATAAGTTGTTTTTGTCCACTGTAAGTAAAGTGAGGCACGCTGTACTAAAGCCTCCTCCAGTGTTAAGAGTGAGGCTTTGAGTTGAATTATTTACTAGAGAATTTACTAAAACACTAAAACATACACAATAAAGCACATTATAGGCTTCAGATGTCAAATTTTAAACTAGTGCTGCCATCAGTGTTTTACCCAATATGGGAAAGACAGTGTACACCACTGTTAGCTTGGCACTGCATATCCATTATGTTAGAACCAGTGAGGGAACAAATTACAATGACAGCGCTCTACTATCTCGCCTCTCCCTCTCCAGGCCTTCACTCCAGAGTAACTTCATGCTCAGTGTAATATCAGAGGGGACTCAGGGGAGGGGCTGTTGGGTACTTGGTTTGCTGTGGTGCAATGTAACCTTTAAAGTGAAAGCACCGGGTAAGAAAAGCACATTGTAGCAATAATTGTAGGCTGGACAGCCTGTTTAGAGCATCTGAATATTTACAAAAGAAGCCCCAAACATGCAGCCCTAACAGCACCAGCACCGGGAAATAAAATATCAGAAAACCATGGACCTAAATAAACTATGTATTTGTCTTTATTTTACGCTCTCCAAGCTGGGACTGACTTCTCTGGCTGTGACAGTGTAACATGTTATTAACACTACTAATGCTGCTTTATTTTCTGCATTATATTAGCAATTCATAATGTATAATAAACTTGGCTATAAAGTGCAATTCAGTATAATTTATTTTTATAAATATTTATAACCATATTTATAATACCTTATGAATGCATTATAACATGTTATAAATGAGTTTATAGATGCTTACAAACAGGATATTCATAGAAAATGTTACCAAAATGACTTGCATGTTGAGCTTTTTTGCTTGCCTTGTTTATTTACTAGGAATTTGTGAAACAGAAGAAAGTGGAAAATCCCTCTGTGTACATCCACGCTTCAAGGATAATGCTTACTTTTATTAGTTCATATAAATAAGGTACAATAATATCAACACATTCATAAGGTTGATATATATTATTACACAAAAAGGATTAATCTGGCCCTCTGAAGCTCCTAATACTTCCTTCCTTCTGGAGGGAATTTGTTTCCTTTTGTTCTTTGAGTTTCAAACAGCCTTTCAGATGGTGTGGGAGAATTTGGACAGACGCTAGCAAAGCCTTTTACAGCTGCCTTTATCAGGGAATTTATGCTGAGCAATGACCAGCTCAGCAGTTGAAAAAAGGCGGTTAGACACAAAGGAAAAGGCGATAGAAATTATGGAGCAGTTTGGTAGGGCTAGAGGGTTTGGAGCTTTTAAACATTCAGTATATCAGGTGGGTAGCTGAATAAAGCTGATAATACTGGTGTAAATGGTGTATTACTAATATGTTGATGTGTGCTAATAAGAGATTAGTCTCATTGAGCTTAAATGCATTTTCTCCCTCCAGACCACAGCAATTTTCTCTGTGAATGGAAAAGTAGGTCAGCGGTCCAGAGCTGGGCGAGCACCTGGCAACCTCCCTAAGAAGGAGGTACATTCTGTAAATGACGCAATTTGTGCAGGACAGGCCCTGATTAATAGAAGGATCAATGAAGATATTTGAAATTCACTTTGGTTCTCAAATGACTTATTTTCTGTTCACTAAAATATATCCTTTTTTGACTTTCCCCCCCACTTTACTGTAAGAAAGCATTACAACCCAATTTCCAAAGTTGGGACAGTGCAAAATGTTAATAAAAACATAATGCAATTATGTGCAAATCATTTAAAGACTATATTTAATTCAAAGTACAATGTCAAATGTTGACATTGAGAAATGTTGTTTTTTGAAAAATATATGCTCATTTTGATTTTGATATCAGCAACACATTTCAAAAAATTTGGGACAGGGGCCTGTTTACCACTATGTTGCATTACCTCTTCTTTTAACAACACTAAGTGTTTGGGAACTGAGGAAATCAATTGCTATTGTTTTGAAAGTGAAATAGTGAAATTTCCATTCTTGGCTGATATAGAATTTCAGCTATTCAACAAATCAGGGTTTCCTTTGTCGTAGTTTTTTATTTTATAATGCACTAAATATTTTCAGTGCAGGCAGGTCAGTTCAGCACCCAGACTCTTTAGCTATGGAGCCATGCTGTTGTAACACATGCAGAAATTGGTTTGATATTGTCTTGCTAAAATAAGTAAGGCCTTATATTATGCATATATTGTTCAGCATTAATGGTGCCTTCACAGATGTGCAGGTCAACCATGCCCTGTGCACTAATGCACCCCCATACCATTACAGATGCTGGCTTGAACTGAACGCTGATAACAAGCTGCATAGTCCCTCTCCTCTTTAGCCCAGATTAAATTTAGAGATGCTGAATTGACAGACCACAGAACACTTTTCCATTTCACCTTAGTCCATCTTAAACAAGCTCAGGCCCAGAGATGGTGGCAGTGTTTCTGGATCTTGTTTATATATGGTTAGAGTTTTAACCTGCATGTGTGCATGCAGTGACAAACTGTCTTCACAGACAGTGGTTTTTGGAAGTCCTCCTGAGTCCTTTGATTGATTTTCACTAAAACATTGTCTCTGTTTTAGTGCTGTGCCACTTGAGGGCGAGCAGCTAGCCAATACTGGATTTTGGCCCTGTCCCTTGCTTGCAGAGATTTCTCTGGATGATGAAATCCCCAAGTTCTTTGCTATTTTATGTTATTCTTGAATTGTTTCACTGTTTGGCCATGCAGTCTTTTACAGAGTAAATTCCAAAACCATCGACTTCTTCATTTTGAGACAGATTCCTTGGTCTATTTACTTATATGTTTGGGATTATTATCCTGTTGAAAGTTTCCTTTTCATCTAAACTTTTGATGGATGGTCTCGCATTCTCCTCAAGCACAGTCTGATATGAAAGAGGATTCATAGTCGATTCTATGTTTGATGTTGGCCATGCCCTGAGGCAGCAAAGCAGCCCCAAAGCAAAACATTTCCGCCATCATGCTTTATTGTTGGTCTGAGGGTTTTCTGATCAAATGCCATCTTTAGTTTTTCCCAAACATGGCTACTGGTACTGGTACAATTAACTCTACCTTCAACTCATCTGTCCATATTACATTACTCTGGAAATCCTAGAATATTGATTAGCAATCTTTAGTCTTGCCCCATTGTTCATTTTAGACCGCAAAGGTTCCCCCTGGCGCACCTCCCATACAGGTCAAATTCTAATGCTAGATGTCTTTGACATCAACAGTGGGAAGAGCTACCTGCATATACTTTGGTTTTCTTATAGACTAAGTATCATACAGTGTTAACATCTTATGGCCTGTTATCTGGTCAAATTTGCTGGGCAGGACAAGTTCGCATTGTTTTACATCTTCTCCACTTATAGACTGTCTTCTGGACAGTGGAATGATTGATTTCCAATAGTTTGGAAAACTTCTTAAACCCTTTCCCGGACTCATAGGCATCTACAACTTTCTTTCTGAAAGCCTCAGAGACCTTTTCTGATCTTGGCGTAATGAAAACACACACTCCAGTAACAAAGAGCAAATCAGACCAGATATTTGATGTTGTAATAAGATGTAATAAGGTTCCTCAAACATATTCTCTAATGCCATTCTTAGCACCTGATTGGGTGCACTTGATTTCAGTTTGGCATGTTTGAAGTAGTGATGTATGTATGGGCATACTTACTTTTTCACAGAAGAAAATTGCATTTCTGTTTATTTGTTATATAAATTATGCCGGTAATGTTAATTCTCCATGTCACTTGTTAAATTATATTGTCTTTATCAAAATGTTTTGTTTAAATTTTAGACCAATTATTAGTATGTCCAAATACTGTATGTTGGGGTGTATTTACATCTTCGCATGACTGTAGATATCAGATTAGCTCACTGACAACTTGTGTAAGATATTTTATCATCCTTAGAAGTTCACTTTCCAGTGCCTTTGAGCTGCTGTGTTCTGGTTGCAGGTTTCAGACCTGACTGCAGATCTCAGCGCAGTTCTTTTATGCCACAGGATATTACCAGCCATGCAAATCATGCAAGGTTTTTGTTCCCCTGACTTTTTATCCCTTTCCTGTCTGTTTGGTCAGAGGGAGACCAACTTCAATGTCTTAAACATACTTTGGCTGAGGTTCTACAATGAAAATCAATGTTTACTTTGATTTTGAAACAGTGCTCAGTGATTTTTGTTATATTTATACTGACAAATGTGATTTTTACAGTTTTACAGTTTCCCATTGGGACAAATAATGTTTCTAACTAACTGGCCCACACTTTAACAAACGAAGTAGATTTGAAATGTTTGCAGGACTTCAACAGAACTATTATGATTCAACTGAACTATTATGTTTATTTAAGCCCCACTGTTAATCAAAGTATGCATCCGACTTTGATGAAGCCGGTTATACTGCTTATTACTTCATGTTACATTGGTTAGGCTGAATAACAGAATTTTTACAGTGCAACAAAAGGCAGAGATGTCCTGTTGTCTCTCTCTGTTGAATGAGGGTTGTGCCAGTTATGTTGGTTTTGTGTTCCTCAGCCACGGATGGCAAATAACATTGCTATGATTGGTTGGCTTTTACTTAGTGTGCCATCCCTAATCATGTCCTAGTGTGAAATAGCTTCCAAGGACAAGACCGTTAAAGTGTGCATCCTGCAAAAACAGACACAACTCCAGGTTGAGATGTCAGAACATTTATACATGGAAAGAAGAATGGTTTTCTGAAAAAGACAACACAGACACGTGCTGGAATTCTCCCACTGTGCGCAGTAGCAATTTGGCAGTGACTAATCTTGGTTAGCTGAGCAGAAATTTGCCATGGCACCACAATGCACAGCCCACATTCCTGTTACTTCAGTTATTATATTCTCAGTGCTTAAAATATTATAATCAACTGCAGGTGCAATGCAATTTTGCACCTGCAGTTGATCTTACAGTCAGTTTTGCTTACAGAATAATACATTATTCAAAAAATCTCATTACTTTCATATCTTTTAACAATTTCAAAGAGATTGCGTGGCTACAAATGTTTAGAATTTGAATTTGCTGCATTTTGTGAAGCTTTCAGATGCCGTGTATTTGTAATAACGTTGGATTGCTCTGTGTAACACTGCTAATGTTTGATATTCATAACTGCAAGAAAAATGTCATGCTTAAAATACAGCAGGCCAATCGATGACAGTAATTTAGGTTGTAGACTGTTGTACAGTGGTCTACAACCTGAAATGGCTGTGATTGTCATAGTATGTTTGATATTCCTTTACACAGACACTGCCCTTAAATACTCTACATGGATCATTCAACCATATTGGATCAGAGTTTAAAGCACATTTGGACTTTTAACTGACTTGGGCTTGAGTATAAAATATGTTTGTTTTGAGTGGGCCTGTAACTTAATTAGGTTTCTTTTACTGAAACTCATATATATATAATTGACCTAAGCACATATTCCACAAGAAATGTCGCTCCTTTAGAGTATGGTATTGTTGCCAACCACAGACTGCTGAATGAGGAGAACATTCGGTCACCCATCACTGTATATTGTGGTCGTTTCATGAATTTATGTTTTTGTCATATAACAATGAAAACATGATAACACAGCACTGTTTAACGCAGAAACTTTCTCTTTATAAGTCCTGTTTGGTGACCAGATTACTACAGCGAGTCTTATAGAGCACCAATCCAGCAGCACCCCTCCTCTCGTGCTGTGGCTGAATCTGAAATGGCTCCCTGCTCCCTTTCATACCTAGCATGCTATTTAGCTAGGGAGTACAGATCCGCCTGGGTTTGATGCTATTTGTGACTAAAATACAAACATTTGAAGCACATAAGCCATTCAAGTGACATGTTTTAGACTTTTAAATTGCAGTTTATCATGCTGTAAGTACTTTACTTCAAGTCTGTGATATTAATAATGGAGCTTAGGCTGTTATCTATCTTTTAGCCTGTTAGCTAGCTGACCAGCCTCATTCTGGTTAAGGACTTAAGTTGCCAGTTCCTCAGTTTAAACAAAACGGGTTGGTTACTTCTTCAATGCACTCGGTGGTCCATGTGAGCAGCATGAGTGAAAGATTATTTCATTAACAGCACAAGATTTTTTTTTTTTGTGCCGTGACGCAGTAATACAGAGTTCCATTGTTGTGAGGCGGTCATAGTGGTATATCATTGATTTTACAATGTCTTTGAATGTGGCTCAGCTAGTTAGATTTTCGGAATGATTCATTAAAAAAAACTCTATGTGCTTCGGTAGTGACATTAAACCATGCATTTTTTTAAATTTAGTATTTTTGTATTAAAAAATTAAATTCATGCTAGATTTAAATCTTTCAACCTGACTTCAGGAAATCAAAATGAACTTTAAGAGAAACTCAGAAAAGATGCAAAAAATCTAAGTCAACATCTCCCAGTATAAAGTAGCCTATAAATCAGTGATCATTTATAGCAGTGGCCACCAACCCTGCTCCTGGAGATCTGCTTTCCTGTGGTGTCGAGTTACAACCATAGTCTGCAACACCTGCTCCACATAATTAACTTCCTCTGAAGACCTTGACTGGCTCTATCAGATGCATTAGAGTTAAGTGAGGGAGTGGAGGGGGGTCTACTTTCTGCAGGACAGTCATTAGCCTTGTTATCACATGTTATCTCCCCCATAGGAGCAAAGAGGAGGTTCACAGTTACTGACTACAACTACTAATCTGCTGCAGCACTATAAATCAATGACTCTCTTACCCATCCATCAATGGAAAAGGACCACCATAAGACCACCACTGTTATTATTTGAGTTGTGGACCATTCTCAGCTGAGTAGTGATGCTACTATAATATTGGGTATAATAGAGGGAGACATTGCTAGGGTCAACACACATCCAGGGTTTAGCCCAGGAGTCAGTTTTGTATATGAAACATGTTTATGAACATGTAATACTGATTGATCTACATTATGAAAAACAATGTATACAAAAAATCCTTAAATATAAAGGCATGATAAATGGTTATAGTAGTCTCAATCATTGTATAATTGAGTTTGAACAGTAAATGTTGCATACTTTTAGACAGATCTGGGAATAGACTGATT
The DNA here is from genome assembly GCF_015220715.1 of Pygocentrus nattereri. Classification (NCBI taxonomy): domain Eukaryota; kingdom Metazoa; phylum Chordata; class Actinopteri; order Characiformes; family Serrasalmidae; genus Pygocentrus; species Pygocentrus nattereri. The sequence goes on along the minus strand of NC_051213.1, from coordinate 32,306,323 downwards.
AAAAATGCTTATTTTAAATTAAAACATTTGAATTTAATTTAATTTTGGGGCGGCACGGTGGCGTGGTGGGTAGCACTGTCGCCTCACAGCGAGGAGGGTCTGGGTTCGATTCCCCTGCCGCGTGACCAGGTCCTCTCTGTGTGGAGTTTGCATGTTCTCCCCATGTCTGCGTGGGTTTCCGCCGGGTTCTCCGGTTTCCTCCCACAGCCCAAAGACATGCAGTCAAGCCAATTGGACATGTTAAATTGCCTCTGGGTGTGAGTGACTGTCTGTGTCTGTCTGTCTGTCTGTCTGCCCTGCGATGGACTGGCGACTTCTCCAGGGTGTATCCTGCCTTCTGCCCCATAACCGCTTAAAAATACAAATAATGACGCAGTTTAAAGTGCACACCGCTCACCCTTTCTCTTCACTTCCTTAATGTGCAGTTTCTATTGCTGCCTTTAAATCCTCCTTAGAAGTTCCTTCTTAAAACTTAGGATGTTGGAAGTACAACATGATATGTGTTAAAGTGGCTTTGGTTGGAGACAAGATGGATGGGCTGGAAATAATGCTTGCCTAATTTTCTGTCACTAAAGAAAGTTTATTTTGCATAACTGCAAAAAAAATGAAGTGCAGAAGATCCTTGTGAGAGGAGTAACATTTTATCCAGTTAGAAGCATCAGATAGCATGTGCTTGTATTTGTATTTTTGTGTGTAGAGGATTTCTCTTTTGTGGCTGCTGAATAATTGGCATACAATCAGTTTACAATACAACAATCAGCAGCTACCGATGCTTTTTGTTAACTCAGAAACTCACAAGTGTATAACATTGTGGTGCTCATCTTCACATGTGCTCATCTCACAAATCCGATGTTTCTGACAAGACAGCAGTGGTGGACGGTATGTAAATAAATGTAATTTGTTACTGTGCTTAAGTAGTTTTTTTTGTGTACTTTATTGAAGTTTTTCCATTTTGGTGACTTTTTTATTTTCACTTCAAAGTCAAATATCTTACTTTCTGCTCCAATACATTCTGCGAAATCAGTTGTTCCTTTTGGTTTATGTGTATAATAGGACATTAGACTCATAATTAATCTTTTAGTACTTTTACTTTCCATACTGAAGTACATGTGAAAGCAAATATGTTTGTACTCAAGTGGAGGTCTAAAGGGAGGAGCACTTTTACAGGAGTAATATTTAACCTTGGGTATCTCTTCTTTAACTCAGCCACATGATTTGTATACTTCGTCTGCCACTGCAAGACAGCATATGATAGGTCTGTTGCTCTGTTCTGTATCTATGCCATATTTATGTCACATGTTCATCCGTATTGATGGAAAGCTGGCAAATAAACATAAGAGTTTATAGAAGTTAGAAATAATTGCTGTACAAACATTCCATATTCTTGCACATTAGCTAGCTATAACTAACCATGGATCCTTTGATTTCAGGTATCATGTTTGCTGGCTAGCTGGGTTGCAAGTTGACATTGTTAGTGTAATTTAGTGAATTGTTAATATCATATTATGTTGTTATAGCTGTAATACAAGTACAGCTATCATTCTTATGCTATACAAACCTGAAACAGTTTCTTGCTCCTGGGTCGACGCTGGAGACCGACTTCTGGCCTTATTTTTGAGAAACTTATTCCAGCATGCATATAAGGTGTACACCAACAAAGAATGCACATAGTGCACTCCAAACTCTGTGAAAGAACATGTCTTTGTTTAGCAACCTGCTCAGCAGATCAGTTAATAGGCTAACAGACTCCTTCAGTAATATTTTCAGTTAAAGCAATCAATAATAAATGTACCAGAAAAAAAGATGTACCAGATTGTGCTAGAAGGTTCTAAAGGATTTCCTAAAAAACTGAAACATACAAAGCAAAAAAAGTTACATGCATGCCATATAAGCTTAACTTGTTCAGCTTCAGCTGCCATAAGTAGTATGTAATCCAGAGCAAGGAAACAATGTACACTACTGTTGTCTTAACAATGCACATTATATTATAGTGTGGTAATCTGTTTAACAAAGCCTACTTACAGTGAAGATTCTTAGTGATTGATGATCGTAGTGAATGGAGTGTAGTGATCCTAGACATGCTCTCTATTGAGTTTCCTTTTACTTTCCTGCCTTTGTTCAATAGTAACTTTTGGTTCAGCAGCTTCACTGCATATGCCTTCAAAAACAGGGGATGCAACAGTTATTTATTGTGGCTCACCCCTAATTCTCCGGTGTTATGAAACTAAAGTCAGCTATTTGCTAGCTTTTTGTTCAAGTTTTCCTGTTCCACCTTAAATGGTGCAGCAGTTACAATCTGGAGGAACAGGAATTAAAGCTAGCTAGCTAGACATAAACATACTGCTAGCAATTTTTTATGCTTGTTATGAAGAAAAAGACCATAACATTTGGAAACGACATTAAGATAATACAACCGTTATCATAATTTTTAATGGAGAAAATAGTTGTTGTTCAGAGCTGGCTTTGAAACATTTGAGCCTCAAGCCCCAAAGGCCCACCCCTAACAGTGCCAATGTTAGTGTAAATAAGTGAAGATATTAGATATATATTATATATATATAATATATATTATAAATATAATATAAATTATAATATATATATAATATATTATATATATATATATATATAATATTATATAATAGATATTATTTGGTAGGTATTAGGAATACATACCAAATACTCCTGGAAACTTGACGTATATACTATAACCCATGCTGTAACAAAATCTGTCTATATGAGAAAGTGAGAAAAAATGTTCTTTGTCTTAGACAAAATGGTTCCCCCGCCTTCTACAAAGCTTCTGTAGGACACACCGCAGAGAGCAAAGCCAAAAAGACCTCTTGTCTTTTTCTGCTCATCATTATCGGTGCATTAGCCTGTCAATACAGCCAGCCTGCAGTATACCCCCACACTATCAGCACCAGCGCACCCCAATTTATGCACCAATAAATCCATCCCAGCTACTGGTAGCTTTGTGATGAGCCAGTGAGGAAGAGGTGGAACCCACAGGAGGAAACTGCCCCTACTGAGCAGAGGCTTTAACAGCCTATGCAGGGTTCCCAATCAAATTTCCCTCAACATTGCAGGAGACAGTACACGCACCACTCGTCAACAGAGAGTGCTCAAAGTAGAGGAGTTTAATCAGCACAGCGAGACTGGAGGGGCCAATGTTGATGACAGGCATGGAGGAACATCTCAGAGACACAGGAGAGGTTCCACTTCCTGCTGAGACAGGAAGTCCTATTACCGCTGATCCAATCAAGAGCTAATCTCCAGTATGGTGACATACAGGATTAAAATATGAGCCGACTTTGGACTAACAGTGAGGATAAGCTCAAACTGAGCACTGAGGTTTTTTACAGGCTAACTCAGGGCATGTGGATGAGTACACTGTCAGATTGTGGATTTTTCAAGCGTTCCATCATATTAATACTGTTAAGGGTGGATGATGTATGTAAATTTCGAGCAATATTTGCACCAGCAAAAAAAATAAAATAGTAATAATTATATATACACTCACTGGCCACTTTATTAGGTACAATTGTTCAATTGCTTGTTAACACAAATAGCTAATCAGCCAATCACATGGCCGCACCTCAATGCATTTAGGCATGTAGAGGTGGTTAAGACAATTTGCTGAAGCGCAAACTGAGCATCAGAATTGGGAAGAAAGGTGATTTAAGTGACTTTAAGCATGGCATGGTTGTTGGTGCCAGACGGGCTGGTCTGAGTATTTCAGGAACTGCTGATCTACTGGGATTTTCACGCACAACCATCTCTAGGGTATATAGAGGGTTAGGGTTAGGGCAGACTGGTTCAAGATGATAGAAAGGCAACAGTAACTCAAATAACCACTTGTTACAACCAAAAAATGTAGAATACCATCTCTGAAAGCACAACACACCAAACAGAATTTGGCGTAAACAATATGAAAGCATGGATTCATCTTGCGTTGTATCAACGGTTCAGGCTGCTGGTGGTGGTGGTGTAATGGTGTGGGAGATAATTTCTTGGCACACTTTGGGCCTCTTAGTACCAACTGAGCATCGTTTAAATGCCTCAGCCTACCTGAGTATTGTTGGTGACCATGTCCATCCCTATGTCCATGACCACAGTGTACCCATCTTCTGATGGCTACTTCCAGCAGGATAATGCACCATGTCACAAAACTCATATCATCTCAAACTGGTTTCTTGAACATGACACTAAGTTGACTGTACTCCAGTGGCCTCCACAGTCACCAGATCTCAATCCAATAGAGCACCTTTGGGATGTGATGGAACGGGAGATTCGCATCATAGATGTGGAGCCAACAACTCTGCAGCAACTGGATGATGCTATCATGTCAATATGGACCAAAATCTCTGAGGAATGTTTCCAAAACCTTGTTGAAAGTATGTCACGAAGAATTAAATCAGTTCGGAAGGCAAAAGGTAGTCCAACCTTTTACTAGCAAGGTGTACCTAATAAAGTACATATAAAATATATATAGAAAAGATGCATATTGTGATGATAATGTACAATGATTATAATGTAAATCATATTGCCCATTCTTACTATCTTTGTCCTTTCATGTCATACAGCTACAGTTCACTAAGCAACATTAGCTGCTTCACTCTTACAGTGCAGAACCAAAAGCTCTGAGGCCGTAAATATGCTGTTGGCTTGCTACTATTAAAATAGTAGCAACAGCATTTTCTTTGTTATGCCAAATTGGGGAAATCTATGTACATGTGTTTTATTTGAAATTTTGCAAACATTATTGTCATACTAGTGTTGTGGGGCAAGATGTGAATTCATAATGAGAATCCAAATAGGGGACAACTGGTTAAATAAGTTTTGATGCTAGACTGTGGCCAAATCGTATACTACTGAGCACATTCTCTTTAAACCAACCCCAAATTCTTTCTAGGCTGTGATATTTTAACATGGCAATGTTGGTGCGCACACCATTGCCCCTACTTTGAGCTCTGCCTTCATGAAGTATGTGATCGTATTTGAAATTTTGCATTCAGTTTGTTCCAACCACATTTTTCATGTTGGCCTCCAAATATTTTTGTTTCTAGATCATGTCTCACTCTGTGAGACTATACGCAGACTGGATATTTCAACAGTAAAAGAAAATGGTACACTTACTTTATTCAAGGGCCAGAAGCCTAGGACCTTTATGCTTTAAACTATTAGCTTTATACAGTTAAGCAACTTCTTAGTCCAGAGTATGAGCAAAACTTCAAAATAGCAAAAACAGTTCCAACTTTATTACACAATAGATGTAGACTAGATGTAAAAGCATTAGCACAGCCCACTTAAATAAAGTACAGTCACCACAAAATCCACACACACAAGCCGCTTCTCCCTCAGGGTCGCAGGAGGGTGCTGGAGCCTATCCCAGCTGTCATTGGGCAGAAGGCCTGCAAAAAACAATATAAATACATTTCTCATGTCTGACATACATGTACATGAGTTCTATATGTTTAAAAATATATTACACTGGCACATTTTTAGCCAAAAGTAAGCAAACCAAAAGAAAAAATGTTTGTATATAATTTATTCATGTGTAAATGACGCACACTTTTAAATTGAGTAAACTCAACATAGTGAGCAGTGTAAAAGTGGCTATTGAGTACTATGCAACAACAGTGAGACCCTGATCAATAGCACCAATTTAATGAAACTGTATACGCATCAATGCTGTATAGATTTTAAATTTACAGCAGGGACCTGGAAGTCATTCTCAGATATAAAGCTTGTGCAATTATACAGAAGAACATGGGCTGAAATACAGCCTTTTTGTCCCTGGAGCTTACCTTGATGGGCCATTGATGGCTGCTCTGAACTGCGACAGCCGACTGTGGCTGAAGAAACATACTGGAAATACATGCTCAGTGACATTAATGTGATTATCTGAATGTCTTACAAAACAAGCCAATCATGAACACGGAGAAAGAAATGACCAGTGCACAAAAGAACTGCCATTGACTTCCCGTGTCTTTTACCCTAATAATTAACTATTGATTGGACTGTAAACGAAGCCATTGGCTCAAGAGCGGAAAAACAAGAACGTGTTATTTAGAGAGTAAAACTGCAGTGGACGTGGACCACCCCAACGTATAAAGTGGAGGCCTGCTTGAAATGGTGCATTTCACATGACAGATGATGTGCTAATGCCTAATCCTATTCTAAGCCTTCCCTGCCATTCTCTTCACCTGTGCGATGGCTCAGGGCAATGCTGGGACACTCACTTCATATAGCTGCTGAGCCGCAAAAGATAGGAGATACAGAGGAGCCATAAAATATTTTATCAGATTTTATTTCCGCATTAAAGATGGCCACCAGGAAGCCCAACCCATAGCCAGGGGAGAATGAGAATGTGATGTGATGTGTGTGTATGTGAGGAGGGAGAGAGAGAGAGAGGGAGAGAGAATGAGTTTGTCTTTGTTCATCGAGCTGAGTGCTCAATGCTATACAACCAGAACTTCAATTACATTTTAATGGACTCGAGCCATAGAGTATGACAAATGCTGATCTGTCCAAAAATTATTTATCCTTTTTATCAGCTCAAGAGCTACATGGAGAAGAAGTGGAAGATTCATTTAACTTTGGGCTTAAGCTTATCATGTGAGCCATCAAAATAATATTCAAACCAATGGATCTGTCAGGAATGAAAATAGCAGACTGTAAATAAACAGTAAAAAACCAAATCACTCCATTATGACTGTAAGTGTAATTCTTACTTGCTAACAGTACAAAGGAAAATGTCCAGAATTAGTTATTTTTGCTACTTGAACATGCAACCAGCTTGTATAATCTTCTTGGAAAGAAATGCCAAAAGAATGGGATAGTCTTAAGCAGCCAAACATAAGCCTAAAGTCTCCATCCCCAATGGCAAGTGTTGGCCAGTGGCTATAAAACTAACACCTGGCTTTAGAGCATTCTCTGGAGTGATGGAGCCTCGTCCAGTATCTTTGGGATGAGTTGGAGTGGGGTTTGTGATCCAGAACTAATCATCCAACATCAGTACCTGACCTCCAGGGATAGATCTCCAGGGCTTCTCTCAGTCTCCCCTTTTCCTTCCCATTTGCATTAACACTATTTTCATCTATTCCGTTAAGATTTCCACACTACTGGAGTCATACAAACAAGTTATGATCAGGACTGAGCAGGCCAGCACCTACAAAAAAGGCAGTTGCGTAGAATCACATGCAGTTTTTTCCACCAAATTGGGCTAGTCTTAAATTGATTTTGGCAGTGGTCTTTTAAGTAAACAATGGGGTGGTGTTTGCTGGACCTGGCAACCCAGAGAATGCTTAAAACCCAGCAAGATCTATCACCTGTCTTTTTTAAAGGTATGATAACCCGTGTTATCCTGTCAGAGATGTTTGGTTTTAGAAAACCCAAGTTTATAATTTTCGGTGACGACCTTAATGTCTAATTAAATAAAAGGTAAAAGTAATATAAAAAAAACAGCACTGCCAGCTGCATCTCCAAAATGAGCTTTGCTAACTTTCTTTACACACATGTTGTTGCTAATGTTGCAGTGATGTTTAAGATCATCTCTGATATTCTAAATGTTGATAATTGCTATCCATCTCACTAATGCTCTTATGGCCCAGTGCAATCAAATCATCACAGTAATGTTTCACCATTTATTGTAAAGTCTTTCCAGAAGAGTAGAGGCTGTTACTGCAGCAAAGGGGGACAAACTCCATATGAATAACCTTCATTTCAACAGAAACGTGAGATGAACAGATATCTACAAACTAACATTAGGTGAAAGAGAGAAGGCGCTGCATATTTTGCTTGTGTGCCAACACCTTAACAGTGACCTGCTTATATGCCCCACACCCAGCTCATATTTATTCATCTTCTAACACCTCATTGGGGTTTTATAGACCTCTATAAAGCACTTGCTTCACTTTACTGTGTGTGCAAGTGAACGTGTGTGTGTGTTTGTGTATCTGTCAGCGCACACAATGAAATTTCATCCACATACCTCCCTTTCTAATGTCTCATCTCTATATTTTCAATACCGTTTCATCTTCTTTACAAACTATCCACACAAAGAAACTGCTTTAAGCATTCATTTCGTCCGAATAGCTAAAAAAACACTCCATTACACTTTTACTATTTGCCTCAGATCTTTTTTATGTTATATAATTATGTTAGGATATTACACTGAAGAGAAGCTAAACCACAACTTAAAAGAACACTCTTAAAAATAAATGTCAATGAGATCTTTTTACAGTTTAAAGAACCTCCACGTAATGTACGAAGGATTCTACACCAGTTAAAGACTCCTCCTAGAACCATAGAACCATTTAGGATACTATATTTTAGAGGGCAGATGAAAAACGAGCAATTTGCGGCTGATTGTAGGAGGATTAAACCACTGATATACTTATCAACTCATACTAGCCACTGATCCAGCAGTACATTCCTCACAGGATAGCGTGTGATTTTCTGTAATGTAATGCATTTCTCTATAAACTCAAATTGATATTTGCTGAAAATAAATATACAATAAAAGAGGAGGTTTTTGGTCATTTTTTGGATAGTAAGTAAAGATTGGCATATTGATGAATAACTATGCCAATTTCTATGAACTAATGGAGGATGTGTTATTTTATGGTTTTATATTATAGTGTTAGATTATAGTGTTACATAGTATTGTATTGTAGTTTTTAGTTATTCTTGTGACTGTTAGGGCAAAGCAATGCAACTTTTACAAGGCTACTTACACATGCAATGTCTTCACAACCCTTAACAGGGGAAAGGTAGGACCACATTTGATATCTTGCTTTTTTTGTCAAATCAGCAGTTTTGAATGTTGACATTCATAGATAAGTGGTCATTTTACAGCATGTTGAAGGACTAATATGGTTGCCAAGTGGCTTCACAGTGCTGTGTACAGAATGACTTCATCAGCTATCTAGGTCTCTAACAGGAAAAACCTCTCACTTTGCCAGCTATCCCACAGCTGGGCCACTCTAACTTTCCTCTTCACGAGGACATGGGCACTCAGTCTTATACTGTGCTCCAAACAACTAAAGCTGCCCAAATGCTGTGCTGTCATTACAGTGCAGCAGCTGCACTGTATTAAATTGACAGTTCCTCTTCAGTCAAAGCTAGTGCTTCCACACCGCCATGCCAGCTTGAATTATTCTCTGAGTGAAGGGCGGACAAGATGTAAAGTAACTTCTGACTTTCCCCAGCCCCTTGTGACTAATCTACAATGAGCTTGATTTCATTTAGGTCTCTCCCCATGAGTCAGTGCCCAAGGAACCTCCCCTGTTCCAAACCTGACTGCACAGATTGCTAACCATCGCCAACTCACAGACTGACCTCTAGGGTTAGGGTTCTTTTTTTTTTTTTAAATGACGATGTAGAAAACTGAAACTGACGCGGCTCATCAGGAATTCGGAGGCGTCCTGGTCCCCAGACAGCAGCCTGCACTTGCCAGCCAGCTTGACGGGGTCTAATCTCATTTCAAATGAATGTAAATATTTACACAGTCCCTGATTTAATCATTGAGCAGCACAGTGAAAGAGTGCTACTCATCCATTATCTTATAAATCTTGCCACACGTTTCTCGTTTTTCTCCATTATGGTGCACCATAATGAGTCAGAGACTGCCTGAGAAATAGTCACGCAGCATGCCAAGCACCCGTGCACCACCCCAGACAGTTTTTTTTCCCCTCTGTACAGCGTTCATCTTTGTCCGTCTTTGAGACGTGTCTCAATTCTGCTAGCTCCACTGCGCAGAGTGCTGTGCTACATTTGCTTGTTCATCAACTTTGCAAGATGGAAGCCTTCACAGTCCTTCACTTTCAATGTCTCTCTCAATGAGAAGGATGTGTCTTATGTTTATGTAGAGCTGAAGGAAGTGCTGGCAAACACTGCAAGGGAGAGAAAAAAAAACACTTGGTGGTTTTTATGACTGAAAGGCATATAGTTTTACAGTGTAATACTTATGGTAAGCACATTAAGTATGAGGCATAAAATGCCTGAAATGTCTGCTGTGGCACATTGACAGCTTGTAACACTATCCACTTTCTACTGTGTCACCTTGCGTAACCCACCAAGTGTTCAGCAGCCATTTACTTCTGTTAATATTGAAATAGTTTATTGCTTGTATAACCATTCAGGTATATAAATCATCTGTTCCATGTAGGCACCTCACTTCATGATTCAGCATAACTCCCTTTCCCTCTCTCTCTCTCTCTCTCTCTCTCTCTCTCTCTCTTCTCTCTGATTATCTCTCTTGAGCTCTTACCATGGCTCAAGTCCATTAAAATGTAATTGAAGTTCTGGTTGTATAGCATCAGCACTCAGCCCGATGAACAAAGACAAACTCTTGCTCCTGTGCTCTCTCTCTGCGTCTCTCTTGCACATAATCTTCCTCCAGAGGAAGGATACACTCCCATGAGGGACCGGGTGACTTTAGGTCTGTGGGCTGGCAGGAAATCACTCTCAGTGGGGGCTGCAAATCTGGAAATAGCTTTTAAGAAAGCAAGCAGATCCAAGCAAAGCCACTCGCTCTTAGATGTGGTGCCTCAGCAGCTCAAAGTCGTTCCACCTCTGCTTTCCTCCCCACAATAGAGTTCAGATTCCCCTCCCCCTCCACTCAGCGGGTCTCACACCATCTCAGACCCTCTCATCTCTTGACTTAGCTACATTATTATGGTTATATTTAGAATATTCACCCTGAAATACTTCACTGTATTTCTTCCTTCCCTTAAAAAAAAAGCACATTTGACTCATTTCCTTCTGTACATGCCTTTCAAGCTGAGCTGATTCAAATACTAAAGCCAAATTGCAGGAATGGAAAATGTCTTTGGACGTTTTGAGAGAGACTAACTTGATACATGTTACAACAAAACATTGGTAACACTAATGTAGGGCAGTGCTCATAAAGCTATATGATACCTCCATAAGCCTTTCATAACAACATGAACCTACAAAAACATTTATAAACACTTATTCCAGTAGGTGTCATTTGTTCTGAATGTTTCATTTGCCAGCTTTGATGTAAAATTGACATAACATGCACTTCATTGATTTTTAATCTTTAATTCTGACTTTAAGTTCATCCATCCATCCATCCATTTTCTAAGCCGCTTCTCCGTCAGGGTCGCGGGGGGGTGCTGGAGCCTATCCCAGCAGTCTTCGGGCGAAAGGCAGGATACACCCTGGACAGGTCGCCAGTCCATCGCAGGGCAGATAGACAGACACAGACAGTCACTCACACACTCACACCTAGGGGCAATTTAGCATGTCCAATTGGCCTGACTGCATGTCTTTGGACTGTGGGAGGAAACCGGAGAACCCGGAGGAAACCCACGCAGACACGGGGAGAACATGCAAACTCCACACAGAGAGGACCCTGGCCGCCCGGCCGGGGAATCGAACCCAGGCCCTCCTCGCTGTGAGGCGACAGCGCTACCCACCACGCCACCGTGCCGCCCACTTTAAGTTTATGTTGAAGTGAATTAATATAGACATTGTAGATCAGTGTATGTCACAGTGGTGTAATGCTGACAGTATAACATGACATTTCAAGTCATGCTGGTTGAACAGAACAGCATTTTCTGCAGCCCTTAGGTTGTTTCACTTCACTCTTTATTTATTGTTATATAAGATTTGAGCATCATCAGTATTATGTCACTGAGATATACACTCACTGAGCACTTCATTAGGTACACCTACCTTGTTTCTACACTCATTGTCTATTATATAAGGTCCACTTACTATATAGGTGCACTTTGTAGTTCTGCAGTTACAGACTGTAGTCCATCTGTTTCTCTGTGTACTTTGTTAGCCCCTTTTCACCTCATTCGTCAGAGGTCAGGAACCTCTCAGGACCATCACATAGCATGTACTATTTGAGTGGTGGATCATTATCAGAACTGCAGTGAAACTGACATGGTGGTGGTGTATTAGTGTGTGTTGTGCTGGTATGAGTGGATCAGACACAGCAGTGCTGCTCACTGTCCACACTATTAGACACAGCTAATGGTTCACCTTGTAGATGTAAAGTCAGAGACGATAGCTCATCTGCTGCTGCACAGTTTCTGTTGGTCACCCTCTAGTCCTTCATCAGTGGTCACAGGATGCTGTAGGCTGGATGGCTGGATGTTTTTGGTTGATTTCACCCAAAAAACCCAATGCCAGAAAAAAAAAAAACAAGTTGCCAAAAGCAGTTTTTTATGACAGATGAGGCCTATTGGAATGTATACATGTTTATGGAGGTTTGTGTCAGTTTGTGGATAACAAATATATTTTACAAATATTGTCAGTCTGGCAGTTTGTCAAGATAATACACAGATTCTTCAAGAATATTGTTGAAATTAAAATGCTTTGTTATTCACATGCGTATTTCCTTTGTTTGCCAAAAAAATGGACTGGGCAGTAATTTTGGCACTCTTTTGAAATTGTAAGGTATAGTTGGATTTCAAGAAGGTAAACCTCTTTTCATTCAAAATCATAGTCTAACCAGTTTAAGTAGAGAAACATTGAGTCATCAAATAGTGTTATATGTATCTGGGTGCATCACACTAAGGATTGAAAACAAAAGAATAGCAAATAATTGTCTGATTTGTGCAACAAAACTGTACAAGGGCATGGACAATACCAAGGTTACAAATCCATCCCTAGAGATGTTAATGTTCCTGCACTATACTAAACATTATCAAGATGTTTGCAGCCCATGGCACTGTACCTAACCCCTCTGGATGTGGATGGAAGAGAAAACTGATGAGGAAAGATTGCAGTGAAGGCTGAAAATTAACCTTAGGAAGCAAAAATCCTTCTGGAAAAATGTTCTGTGGACAGATGAGTCCAAACCAGGACAGCATTGTTCTGTTTTTGTGGTCAAACATGAAGGGGATTTGTTCATGTTTTGAGGTTGCATTGCTGGTCCTTGTACCAGATGCCTTCAATATGTCCATAGCATCATGAAATTCTAATTCTTTTGGAGCGCAATGTAGGCCCAGTAATGGTAATTAAGCTGGGTCTAGATGAGAGGTCACTTGGTCTTTCAGAAGGACAGCGACTCAAAACATGCAGCAAAAAGCACCTGGAAATGGTGTAAGACAAAGTGCTGGCCATCAAAGAGTCCAGATCTGGGGCTCCCAAGTGGTGCAAGCATTTACTCATTGATCCTATCATCAGGAGATTGCGAGTTCAATCCTTGGTGATGCTACAGCCGTCCGTAGCTGGGAGTCCAAGAGAGCACAATTGGCCTCGCTCTCTCTGGGTGGGTAGCATGGCCCCCCTTCTCCCCCCATCACTCAACACAATGCTAGTCAGCGCAGGTGCCTGTTAGCTGACGTAGCAGATCTGGCAGGTGTTGCTTTCCTCCAAGCACATTTGGCTGTGCAATGATGTTGCGTGAGCAGCAGTTCGTAAAGATGCAGTGGCTGGTTTCCCAGGTCTCGGACGAAGCCTGTGTTAGCCTTCACCCTCCCAGCATTAATAATAGGAGAAGTCCTAACTAGCAGGTGGAATTGGAAACCAGTAAATTGGGGTGAAAATTGGGTTAAAAAGAAAAAGCCCAGATCTAAATTCCATTGAACACCTGTGGAGACATCTCAAAGTAGTAACTGGGAGAGGACACACTTCAAATTTGGAAGACCTGGAGCAGACAGCAAAAGAAGAGTGGTCCAAAATGCCAGTAGATAGTACCAAGGAACTCATTCATGGCAATAGGAAGAGTTTGATTTCAACTATTCTTTTTCTGTGCTACCAAATGTTAAGCCAAAGGAGCCAAAATTTTTGTCCATAACTCTTGCTGGGATGAAGTGATCTGAACGAAATAATGTGCAATGTACTCCTCAAATAAGCCCGGATGCCCCTGCGTCGGAGCAATAAGGCAGGCACCGGACAGCAATTGTGACATTTAACCTCTATTTGCAACTTCCAGGTACAGACCCCTGTAACAGCAGAATATTTGGGGCTTATTTTGAGTGAATATTGTTGATGAAATAAAGAAACCTACTTTTGACAATTTCAGCTGTTCAAATTATTTTACAGCAATTTGCGAGATATTTGGAAGAAAAACTGCTGAGGTGCCAGCATTGCTGTTCATGACTGTAGGTCATGTAGCCTTGTGAGCACTGCCCTACAGTAAAGTGTTACCAAAACTTTTAAACCCTAACTTGTGAGTGTGTGGCTGACATATAAAGTGTTTGACATATGTCCAAACTGGAAACAAGTCTTGTCAAAGCCCAATCAAACTTGGAGCGGACAAATGAGATGACCTTTTAATGTCAGAACTTGATCTTTCATGGAACCACAGCAGCAAGTGAGAAAGGTCAATTGCCGTAGATCGTAGGTGGAGAACAAAACTGGTGTGTGAATTTCGTGGTTTCTTTCTGCTCGTGAAGAAATGCGCATTTTAACTTACGTTGTTAGGTCCAGAAGCAGAAGATCATACAGCTAACAGAGCGAGTCGCTTTTATTTTGCCAATTCTACGCCATGTTCTGAAAGGATCCTCATTTCACATTAGTGATGAATATGCTTTGAAGTTTTATAAGAGGCTTAAAGAACTGCATCAGAGATTCTAAATGCGTTTCTCATGAATAGCAAACTACACTGAGTATCTATTCATTCAGTGTATTCTGGACAACAACACATCAAGAGATGCTTTGATCCTACTCCAAGCTTTTGTTAATCCTTGTTATTGAGCTTCAGAAGTCGCATATATGCTTTTTAATAGTGTTGGCTACACAAATTATATGACCTGTTTCAAGGGGGCCGACTGCAGAGGCAGTAAATGAGCTTATAGCTTTGGCACCTGGCAGTGCCTTGGTCCCTGCTTCCAAACTGATATTGACTCTACGAGCAACTCAACATCTGAATCAGGGTTTCCCTAATTGCAGGCGGCACAAAATTTACATTTACGACCTCCCTCTGATATTAATCCTCATAACTCTGGATTAGATTGATATTGTTGTGAGGCCAAAGTCCAATAAAGAGTCGATCAGAAGGTCGGACGGGTTGCATCAAGGTCTAATTGGGATTTATTCCCTGGCTCCATGCGGCTCTCGCTGATGCCAATTTGGAGGTGATCAATTGGCTCCACTCATTCGTGCAGCTGGTTCCCTATAGGATGCTTAAGTACCACCAGCTTGCTGCGGAGCCGAAGATGCCATGCTACAAGCACTGAAAGGATGTCGAACATAGACCCTGAGGATGTGTTCTGCTAGTTATGTCCTTAATCTTTAATGGCTTCCATGTCAAGGTGAAGTGTGCAAATATGTGCAGAATTACCAGGAGCCACTGGTACAATATCTAAGGTGCTGCAATCAATGTGAGTACATTAGCAGCATTTGTTTCAGTTGTGCAAGACTTATAACAAAAGGACCAGGATGCTTTATCACACAAGCCCTGTCCCAGTTTGTGCACTGTAGTCCTCAACTGTATGTGCATGTAAGCACCATAAGGCCGTAGGGTGTTCCATTTTTTTATTTTGGCTCTCAAAGGGGAACTCAGGTACCCTCTGTGCACTCGTAATGCAGCCTTTGGTGAAGACTGCATCAGTGTGAATTAAGTAGCAGCCTCCTACCCAGCAGTCCATGAGTTAAAGTCTAGCACCAGTCAGCGTTAGAGAAGATTTTCAGATGGAAGTAAATAAACAGTCATTCATTAATTTAACTCTTCATTCATCTACATGGAAAAAAGTATGAAATGCTCGAAATAATCTCATGACTCTGCCCAAAATGTACACTTTTAAACCTAGCCACCCTTGAGGTCTCTTACCCTCTATATCCTTATGTAGTTGACATCATCAGGTTCTGGGAGAGGTCCTAATGCTTGAGATGCCTTTTGGGACGTAACTGTAGATACATGGATGCTGCCTAAACTCCATTTAATCTTAATTTAAGAAGAACAAAACAATATCTTCATTTTCTCGATTGAGCTAAACATACAGGTGGATTAGCCTTTCATTTAGTGACCACAAGTGGTAGACAGAAAAGCTACTGTGACCAAAATAAGTCAATATATGTGATGGATATAGAATCTTATTTAGTAGTTTACTTATACTATATGTCCAGAATATTTTATAATATAAGATTCAAATATTGCTACAGTATACATTGTATTTATCTACTCATGAAATCCAGTACCACTCATAACAGTACTGGTCAAAAAAGACGTTTACTCATTAAGGGTTACTTTTACATACAGACTAGTAAACTCGTTAAAACTTTCAAACAACACACACAGAATTATGCCTGGACCAAAGACACTGTTTGCCAAAAAAGCACTGACCAAAACAGAATTCTCTTTTTCTGATTTGATGCTGCTCCAATAGCTTTGCAAAGTGCCATCTGGCATGCTTTTCCAATAGCTTGAAGAACTTCTCCTTATGCTGAATACTTGGATGCTCAGGCCTACAAGCCTTTGGACCACAATGGAAAAAGAAGTACATGTCTAAAAGTTTGTAGACATGTGCTCACCCAGTATTTCCACTCCAACTCATCCCAAAGATACTGGATGGAGCTCCATCACTCCAGAGAACACAGCTCCAGTGCTCCACAGCCCAATGCTGAGGGACTTTATACCCCTCTAGCTGATGCTTGGCATTGGACATGGCAACATTAGGCTCAAATTACTCAAAATTCTCAACAACTACATAAAATATCATTTTTAGTCTGTCCACTTTTTACCTTTATACAGCTTTCATTCTTTTCAGGAGACTTTCAGTGTTTGAGAGAAATCTGCAGGGGTGTTTTTCCACACCTCCAAAGTTCAGTCATAGAAGGTTGCATTTTCTGTTTCTCATGATCAAAATAAAACAAATATATTCAATGATAGTATTATGATAAATGTCTGGATTGGTCTATGGTGGTCAGTCAGTTCACTGCTCTGAGAACACTAACAGCTTTGTTTGACTGGCAACTTCTTCTTTTTTTTTTTTATCTAGTTCTTTTTCTTAGTAAGCGCTTCTTGACAGCTACATATCCGTACAGACTCATAGTTTTGAATTGTTGTCTTATAGTGGAAAGATGGATGGAAACACCTGTGGATTTTTTTAGACCAGAAGCAAGAGTGGAGCTTGATTTTCTCCTGGAAAATCACTTTTTAGTCTTTTACCTTCCTTATTCAAGGACTTTTGCACTATATACTGTCTAAGAATGTGTTTCTTATGTCAGTAATATGGATGCACCATGGAAAAGTTAGCTCTCCGGTAGTCCTTGTAAAATGTCACTAAAAGAGTTTATGGTTATGATACTCTTTCAGTGTTCTGTCAGGATTTTACCATCCTGCACCTTGAAAATCAGGACTTACACCGAGTTCACATATCAGCTAATTTCAAATAATTTAAATTATAATCATTTCTGTTTAGTGGTTGTTTTTTCAGCTTTTTATGACAATTTTTATGGCATAATTCATGGCATATGAAGATGTGTGACTTTCATATTACTGCTAATGCAAGTTCAAAGTGGCCAGGTCAGTTTGACCATTACATAGAAAAAATATGTATCTTGCTTGATTTAAATGACTCAGTGAAAATGGCTATGGTCTCATAATTGTTTTTATTTTTATTTGAATGTTATTTCTAATTAATTAAAGGTAACACTTCAGTATAGAGAAATATCTTGTATAATGTCGCTGTCCAACAAAGGTTGTATGTCCGTTTTGTTGATATTCTGCATCATTTCAACACACCAGTTGTCCTTTACACTATGTGAAAATTTCATGATGAATGAACCAATAGAAATGCCCTAAAACCACTTGGAATTACATTACCTTTTTTGCCCTCTCCTGTCAAGTTACTATTTTGGAGATACTTGTTTTTCTTTGAACAGTGATGATAAGATCATTGCAAGTACACTGCTAAAAGCTTCATTTGCCATAGTAACTGCTTAATAAAGAAGTACTGAACAGTCAGTGAATTAAAAACTACTAGCAGGTTAAAGCTTAATAAGAGTAATACAAGTACTCTGCAAAAAAACTATTCACTGTACTCACTGCTTTTGTACAAATAAGCAACCCATTATTTACCAAATACTGGCTGGTTAAGACTTAATGATTGCATTACAAGTGCTTTGGAAAAAGCTTCATCCAAACTAATGATTAATAAAGCAGTAATGAACAGCCAGTTAATCACAAACTACTAGCTGGTTAAGGCTTAATAAAAGTACTACAATTACTCTAGAAAAAACTTTTTACTCAGTTACTGTTTAATAGTGTACCAATAAGCAGGCAGTTAATTACAAGCTACTAGTTTCTTAAAGCTTCATAAGAGATTTACAAGGGCGTTATAATATCCCAACAATACTGAAGTGCTGCATATTAAATGTCGATACTGCACAATTACTTGTTTCACAACCATGGAGAGGGCCGGATTTGACACTGTGGATATCTAATGCTAGGAAGATAGAGTGGGGCAGAGAAGTGTCGCTGATGCAGAAAAAGGGAATTATCTGAACAGTTCAACAGGCCCCAGCAGTTCTAATCAGCCCCAATCCCTCTCACTTCCATATAATGTCGACTCTGAGGACCAAGCCCTGTCAGTTATGATCCATCTGGCAGGATAAATGGGGGAGGTGAGCAGGCGGTGTGTTTGAGTGGATTTATGGCAATGTAATGCAGATTGAAGAGCCAGTGTGCCAGAGGTTGTGCCCTATAATGGAGCATCATTAATGATGGCCATGTTTGCTGTGCATGGGCCTGGCGCGAGCTCATGGCTGTGCATTTGATATTCCATGTCTTCTCTAGCCTTGGGCATAGGCCACAATGTGTGGTCAGACGAAAATGATTTTAACAAGATCTAATGCAGTTCGGGTCTCTGTATGGCTCCCGCAAAAGCCAGTGGCACATTCACAGTACAGGAGAGATGGGTGCCTAACAGAATGGAGGTTGAAGGAAGTGGTGCAAGAATTAGCTCTAGGTCAGTGCTGTGCTGTGTGCTATTACTTGACCACAGGCGACTGACATAGATCTATCAAATCTCAGATCTAGAGCGTGGATCTATTTCACATTTGTGAACTGGAGCAATCCCTGTAGCCTTTCTTTGACATCTGAACTTCATTCAAGTAGCTATTTAAAGAGATTTTTATAGAGATTTAACACCCATATCATGCAGATATTCATTAACTACATAAGGCAGAATAGAGAAAATGACAGTTATTATTAAGTTATAGAAGTGAGCAATAAAATTGTGTACTCATCAGCAAGAGGGTTTAATGGATTACAATGTCATTTATTTATTTTCTTTAGATTTAACTATTGAGTTATTATTCAGCATAAAATATGAATAGTTTAACTAATACGAAGCTAATATGTAAGTTATGTGGTTATAAGAATGACAAACTGAAGTGTGGAACTTACTACTATGGTGGGAGGCATCTAGAATGTTCAAGGCTTGTGGGGGTGGAGAGGCAAATAAATATTACGAAACTCATTATGGATCATTCATTTTGACAATGTTTACCATTTGGGATAGAGAATATAGGAACTGGCCTTGAATCATTAGCAACGTGGAAAATGGAATTTTGCAGGCTGTGTTAGGGGCCTACCTAACTTGCCCACCCATTCAAATGGGGAGAGAATATTTATTAAGATCCATATTCCATCCAAGTTTGCCTATGAAGGCTGTAGTTGTATTATGACTAATCAAAATCTTTATACTCTCTACATCATTACTGAGTGAAAAGTATAGTTGACAAATCTTCTGCCAAATCTGTCTTTTTTTTTCTCCACTCACTGCTTAGCATCCCTGGTTATCCTGGTTATTTTTCTTTTTTGGTGCACCAGTGTTGAATCTGAAGTCAAGTTTATGGTCAAAATATGTACCTGGGGAAGCTATGAAAGTGAGATTCCTTCCAGTGCCAAAAACACAATTGTCTGCAGTGGTGTGTGAATTTGATCTTTACAATGGTTATAACAGCTAAAATGGGTTGTGTCTATGCATCACAGCAAATATGTACCTTAATGCATCAAGTCACCAAATGTAAGATATCAATCATCCATGAACATTTTAATGCTTGCCATGGCAGTGTGCTTTGGTTTAGGTTTTAAAGTTTATTATTCTTGGTAATCTTATAACTCTGTTATGTTGTTGTCATTGTGGCTAGCTTTTGACACACACATGCTTTACGCATTATGGTGAAAGGTACTAAAGTGTTGCTCGTGTTATTGTAAATATAGCATTCTGATTGATGTGTACATGGCAATCTCTACAAGGTGGAAGCAACAGGCTTTATGTCTGATGTTGACAGTGTGGAACATGTGTGTTTGGAAAATGAATCGCAAAAAATAAATAAATAAAGCCCACCCATATTTTTTTTTTCTTCAGAGGACAGCTTAAAAATGATTTCCCACTGGATGCACCTGATGCCTAAGTTTAAGTGGATGCAGAATTTTTCTGTATTTGTGATGTTTAATAGAAACATTTGAAAAAATAGTATGTTAAATAAACGCAAAGATATCTCAGGTAGGCCCAGTGTGTGACCCATACACAAATAGAATTGACCAGCCTAGCTGGGGCACACATACAATCCACCAAAACACCCACTTTAAGTCTATGCACTAATAAAAACCTACACAATTAAAATCCATGTGGGTTTAAGGGTTTAGGAAATTAATTGCTGTGAAAATCACAGATTACATGCTTTTTGGCCAGTATGATTCACTCTGTAAGTAAAAGATGCATTTCAGCAAGACTAATAAGAAACCTTGGCACTTTGTTATGACAATGCTTGGATCACTGTGCTTTTCACACCATTGTCTGGCTCTGCTGAGCTTTGCAGGCTGTGAAGCTGCATTGTCATTGCTTCACATGGGCATCATGGGTGCCTTGTGTAATTTTATTATTATTTATGATTAATTAAAATAAAATTCAATAAACATTTATTCATATTTAGCCATAATTTGAGGACAGGGATTTGCACCCCTGGTTCTAAAAACACACAGTTTAATCTAGCTTCAGGAATGAAACAAAAACTGCACCAGCCTTCAGATGATCAGGAAAGTGTGTCTGAACTGCATGTTCCTCAGCAACAGATCTTTTAGCTCAATGATCCAAACTAATTTACTGCCACTGCCATTCTTGCTGCAGGTTTGACAGTTTTTTTTTTTTCTTTTCGCTTGACAGAGGAAGCACTTAGGTCAGCACTGATGATACCACTAGAAACAGTGAAAAATGTTAGCAATGCTAGTTATTCATCCATAATGTTTACACTCTTTTTCTTTCATTTATTCATTCACCATCCCTCCATTCCTCCAGAAGCTGCTACCACTGTTCCATAAAGTGATTTGACTGGAGTTACTGTTTAGATTTTACTGCTTAGGCCTGTATGTACTAAAGATACAAAGGTTTTGTCAAAGGGAAATTATTTTAGAGGATTTCCGTTTGATTCAGTAGAGCTGTTGTATTCAATCAGCTTCTGATGTCTGAACTTAAGCATTTTTAACATGCAGGGTGAGAATCTGAAGCTGAGTCTCAGTGCACGTACTGATACCACAGTGAGACCTTGGTGAGCCATTAAAACAGCATGGTGGAGGAATAATTGCTCTTGTTACAAATGACCGATTAGAATGGACTCACCTTGAAAAGAATTTACAGCTGAACCGAAAATGGGCCCCAGCAGATATTGTCTGATAGTGTCTAGGACTCTTTCCCTTTGCCTCTTTAATTGAACTAATATGAGGGCATATGCTAAAGTGCTGCGATAAGTTTGACTGACTGCTTTTGAACGATGGGTTCATTTTACTGCCTCGGCCCTCTCTGCACTGTTTTATGTTCAGATAATGAAAAATTACAGCAGAGCGTGTACTTTTTTTGTGTGCATCAAAGCACTTTTGTTGTGATGGGTCAGTGCGACAGGCAGAGTGTAAGGCTCATTAGAGAATCTGTCTGTGTGTAAGGAATAGCGTTTGTGTGAGCTTGACAGGAGGCTACCTTGGCGCTGTAAGCACAGCGGGTGTGGAAGAATCAGAGACAGTCCTGGATGGGGAGGGGTCGACTACACCGTTATCTGCTCCATTTTCCTTCCTTCATTCCTCAGTTTTTTATTTATGTATATTCGTCCTCCCACCATCTCTCACCATCTGTCTGTGGAGCTGCTGCTGACTAGAAAATGCAGCATGAATGCCAAAATTTAGGTCCGTCATGTTAGTCCACACCTGTCTGAAAAGAACCATTCCTTTAGGCATGCTGTTTTTTGATGTCAAAATATGAGATCATGCATATTTCCTGTACAATGTACATATTAGCTGCCACGACATAACCTCATAGTGGCTTTATAGAAGGATGAAAAAACCTACAGTCCTCAAAGTGTAATTATGTGGGCCATGAATGTGTTGTGTCTCAGTCAAAAAGCGATCCAGGCTGAAATACTCCTTATAAGTTCAGTGTGAATGGACAGAACTAAACTACTAGAGGTTGAATATGGGTAGATACAGTATGTGCTGAATGTGTTTGTTACCTGTTTGTGAACAGTGGGGTTAAAAATTAAGAAACATTTTACATGAAAATAAGTTATTCATATTAATGCTGCAAAATAGAAAGTAAAAAAGTGCATGTATACCTGGTGTCATTGTAAAAGATGTAGCCATGATTGGGAAGATTTCATGTAACAAGTAGCAATCATTGTGAAATTGAGGAGCTTCCTAAAGTTCTCAGGGCCAGTATTATTAAACATCTTTTGAATGGGAAAAACTACAAAGATCTTAAACCTTAAACATCCCTGTCAGTATAACTAGTTTGATAATACACAATTGGAACTTCTTGGACAGGTCCAGTTTGTATTATTCTGTACTGAAAAATATGCTCTGGTCAGAAAAAAACAAAAATAGAACTTTTTTGGTAATAATTGATCTAATGAAAGGTTGGAGACAGAAGGGTTGGGCATGTGACCCCAAGAACACTATACACACATTGAAGCATAGAAGTGGGATCCTCGTGACATAGGGCTGCTTCTCTGCACACTGTACTAGGGCATTACATGTCATTAAAGGAAACATGACTGATGTAATATGCTGGAATATAGGATCTGGGGAGAAGATGAACATTTCAACATGACAATGACCACAAACATACAGTCAAAATAACTCAAGACTGGTTCTAAAAGAGGGGAAATTCTTGCATGGCCAAGCCTTTGCCATCTTCACATTGGAATCCCACTGAATGTTTATGGGGGATTTTGAGTCCAACCAAGGCATCTTCATAAGCTTTGGGAATTTAAGACTGTTTCCCAAGAACCACAATTGAAACACAAAATTGAACCACAATGCTGCAAAAGGCTTATTACTTCTTACTGTAGATGTCTCAGATATGTATTTGCCAACAACAACTTTGCAACAAAATGCTAATGTTATTCAGGCCAGTTATAGCCATGGTTTGTTGTTTGTAGAGAGGTGATAAATGCTTACTGACCCCTTCTTTAAGTACACTTGCTTGTATCTACACTCATTATCCATTATCCAGGTCCACTTATCATATAAGCACACCCTTTTCTTCAAAGGTCAGGACCTGAGTGCTTTTTTCCCTGTCAATTTTGTTGTTTAAACATATATTCATTTATGTTTATGAATATGCACATTATTCACATTTAGCCCTGCAATAGATTGGGCAGGGTCTATCCTGCCTTCCGTTCAATGACTGCTAGATAGGCTCCATGACCCAGGAGGATGAGCAGTTCCAAAAAATGTGTATGTCTACACATATTAAGTTAAGTTACTAACTTAAGTTAAGTGACTAAATTACCTGAAATGACCTTTGTGCCCTCGTGCTAATTATAGCCATGGCCCATTGTTGATTGAAAGGTGATATACACTGAAAAACCACTTCATTAAGTATGCCTCCTTGCATCTACACTCATTGTCCATGTTATCAGGTCCACTTAAAATACTGGTGCAACCTATTTGTTACTACAAAGCAGGTATTAGTATACAGTGTTTAAAAACTCCAGCAGCACTGCTGTGTCTGATCCACTCATACCAGCGCAACACACACTAACACACCACCATCACAACATTATCACTGCAGTGCTGAAACTGATTCATTATCCAAATAACACCTGCTTTCTGGTGGCTCAGTGAGGGTCCTGACTGCTGAAGAGCAGGGTGGTAAGTGGAGCTGAAAAAAGGACAAAGAGTGTAGATACAAGGAGGTATAATTAATGAAGTAGATGCTCAGTGTATGTGGCAAGATGATGTTGTTGGAGTTGTTGGGGGGGGGGGGGGGTGAGCAAGTGTGAGCAGTACTCTGTTCCTTTAATGAGCATTTCAGAGCTAAAGTTTTGATATAACATTAGTGTGTGTGTGTGTGTGTGTGTGTGTGTGTGTATCTGTGCGTGAGTGTGGGAGAGCAGAAAAGGTCACCTTGCCTCGTGCCTTGTTCATATGCTCAGAGTAGACTAATGGTGAAGCACACTGGCTTCAGACACATCAAGCCTGCCTTCAGAAGCAGTAGAAACTAGCCATGTGTGCACATAGTGCAACCACACACTACAGTCATTTTACATAAACACACACACTCACGTACACACTTGTATGCAGTCCATCTGGAACGGTGCCATGTTTACCCAGACTGATAAATAAATCTGCTTCGGTCATGCATATGCATTAGTTGCTTGATGGGAAGTCACTCTGATTCTGTTTGCGCTGACAAGAGCTGGATATCAAGACAGTGTTCTCTCACACCACACACAAAGGTCAAACTGCGCTCTGAATGCGTTTGCGGCAAAGCTAACGTCTTTCTAACTGCAGTTTAGCCTTTGATAAATGCAGAGCTCAGCCTTTGGGCAACGCTTGGTCTTCTTCACTGAACAAAAAAGCTCCTCAAAGAAAATGAATTCTAATGCTACACTGTATCTAGTCAGTCTATCCTAAAATATGGAGAGAGTATTGTTATTGTTGTAACAAAGATATCTGAAACAGTGACTTTACAAGAGCAGAAAAAAAAATCCTAATGTAAGTTTTAATGAAGTTTTTACATGAGTAAAGATGTAAATAAACTCATTCAGAGTGGTTTGATGTGAGGTGTTTCATGCCAGAGCAATTTGACAATGGTGGTTATAGGAACCAGACATCTGAATTGTTTAATGCCTCTAAAAGCTTGCTCACAGAGAATTATTACATTAAAAGGTGAAATACACCACCTGATGCCTGTGCTGACACTGTGACCGTTTCGTACCTATTTCAATGTATAAATAAGTTGTTGTTAGCATGATGTTTTTTTTTTTTCAGATTTACCACGATTTTATCTTTATCAACATCACATAAATAAACTCTGAAGTTACATGTAGATTTACTGGTTAGAACTGATAAAACTGCAAATTTGTATTGTAGATGTCACGATCCGTGGTTTCCATCACCACCCCTGTGTGTTTCAGTAAGTTTGTCTCAAATTAACCATTTTACTTCAGACCACTCTGAATGACTGTGTACATCTCCACAATTGAACTATACAGAAATTGTTAAAAATCTGTTGCCTTTTAAAGTTTGTTGTGTGCTTGTATTTGACATTTTTCTAGTTCAGGTTTACCACAGTTAAAAAATCGACATTATGTTCTTTTTAGATTGCGATGTAGCATTTATATATATAGGTATTCACCTCTTCCTCTGTCCCCTAGCTCAGGACATTGATATTTGAATTTCCGTATTCCAATATGTGTACAACACCTGAAATACACAGCTGTTTATTCAAAAACGGTTAGTAAATGTTCTTATTTGTTTATGCCTGCTGATGCCAAAGACAAGTCTAAAAAAGGCTAAAACCAAGAACATGCATTCTCAGCTCTGATGTACATGCTCAGTAAAGACAGCTGGAAGGATTTACCCCATTAAATCTGCTAATTTTAAGGATTTCGATTCATCCTTTATATGGAAATTGCACATATTCTGCAACTGTCCCAATACTAATGCCAGCCTAAATGGAAGTTCCACAGATTTTTCAAAATGTGTGAATAATCTGATCATTGAGATCACTGAGTGAATAAAGTCATTCAGGATGGTTTGATGTGAAATGATTTGTTGTAGAAAAATCTACTGGCTCTTCTAACAATATAGAAGAGTTTTATTAGACAATAGTTAAATCAGCTGCACAAACAGACGTTTTCATTTTTTTAGGCCTATGTATCCTCTTTTGTTTGAGATTCAACAGGCATTTCCATTCAACCATCAAAGAGCTTCATATCACTGAGCAAAATATATGAGCACATTAATTGAGTTGTACACGGGTCTCAAGAAGAGTGGGTGTTAACAGACCAAAAACCTCTCATTTCTAAAGATCTGAAAAGATGTGACATGTTATTGTCATTCTTCATTGCTGTCATTGTGCTGCCGTTACGTGCGTTAATGAAACATCAATGGGATATCGATGTCAAAATGTTTTACAAACTCCGCAATATGTTTATATTTGACTGCGCTCTCTCTGAGTGATGGACAGAAAAAAAACAAGAGAAAATTAATTATGCCAATGCAATTAAACACTGAATTCCCTGGGCTTTATTCTGTCCCCTTTGATATTCAATCATGGAGCAAAATAGTTTCTGCCACTCACTTATTGATTTAATTGTCTCCTCTACTGTGTTAATTAACCAGCCTTGACAGGCCAGTCTGTGCCCCACCAGCAGAGGTCACCAGCAGCAAGTCAGGGGAACGCAGGCCAGAATTACACAAGCAAATGAGCTCTGGCCACTCAGCTCATCCAAAGTTACAAAGCACTTGGTGAAAGTTTGATGAAAGTTTAACTTTCATCAAATTTTTTGAATCAAATTAGAATTAGCTTTAGAATAAAAAAACTGTGGTGACCAGTGTTGGGGTTAACACAAAGCAATGAGTTACAGTAATTAGTGTTCCTGTCTCTTATATGTAATGTAATTCTTCATTGTTTAAAACCTTGTAATCATATCACAGTACTGAATTCATGACAGTTTCATGAATTGATGTGTCTCGAATAGAACAATATTAATAATTCACAATGCATTTAAACATACATTTCCTCTATATATTTTTTCCGTTCTTGTATGTGATTTGTGTGGGTGCTACCTGTGGCAGCTGACTGCATAACTTTAAGGTGCAGACATTCAAAAACAATGTAAAAGTGGCAAACAATCTGTCAAAGCATCTAATCATGCTTGTGTTAAACTGATGAATAAAGACCCCAATGGTGAAGCAGAGACAGCCCCATCCTCACCAACACAAACCAGACTCAGTTTTTCTTTTCATTCTTTTTTTTTTCATTTTATTCTTAAATATTAGATTTTAACTTGGCTGTTTTTAAGGATGTTCATTCTTTAATCAGCATGGCTGGCTGTGTTTTGTTCAAAGGCAGTAATAGTAGCTGACTGGCTATTTTTTCCTCATTTTTTTTCCAGGATGTAATGAGTAAAGTAATCCCGTTACAGCTGGGGAGAAGTAATTACAAACCCAATTTCAATAAAGTTGGGAGAGAAAATAAAATGCAAATAAAAACCAGAAAGCAGTGATATATAAGTTGCCTTTTGCAGGTATTTAATAGACAGCAGTTAGCAATATATGCTAATTCTGAATTTGATACACTATATGGACAAAAGGATTGGGACACCTATACATTACACTCAACCCACAGATGTGTTGGACAGATAAAATAGGGGTTAATGCAATGTTGGTCCCAACTTTGCGGCTATTACAGCTTCCCCTCTTCTGGAAAGCTTTCTACAAGATTTTGGAATGTGTCTTTGGGAATTTTTGCCCATTAATCCAGAAGAGCATTTGTGAGGTCAGACACTGGTTGGACTAAAGGGCCTGGCTCGCAGTCTCTGTTCTAGTTCGTCCCAAAGGTGTTCAATAGGGTTGAGGTCAGGGCTCTGTGTAGGCCAGTCATGTTCTTCCACACCAACTAACAACTAACCCAGCCATGACTTTACAGACCTTGCCTTGTGCACTGAGGCACAGTCATGCTGAATCAAAAAAGGTTTAAACTGTTCCCACAAAGCTGAAAGCAAACATTTGTCAAAAATGTCTTGGTCGATGTCCCTTCACTGAAATTAAGGGGCCTTGGCCAAACCTTGAAAGGCAACCCTATAGCATTATCCCTCCTCTAGTCAGGCAGGCAGGCAGGTAATGTTCTTCTGGCATTCATCAAACTCAGACCCGTCCAGCAGACTGCCAGATAAAGTGTGATTCATCACTCCACAGAATACATTTCCACTGCTCCAGAATCCAGTAGCAGCATGCTTTACACCACTCAATTTGACATTTGGCATTGTGGATTTTGATTTTAGGCTCATGTGTAGCTGCTCGTCCAAGGAAGCCAATTTCGTGAAGCTCCTAGCGTGCAGTTCTTTCGCTGATGTTGCTTCTAGAAGCAATTTAAAACCTTTTAGTGAGTGACTCAAGATAGGCACTGTACCCTTCAGCACTCACCTGGCCTGTTGTGGGAATTTGTGGGATCAACTGCTTCGTGGCTAAGCTGTTGTTGCTCCTAGACACTTTCATTTTACAATAGTAGCACTTACAGTTGACGGGGGCAAATCTAGCAGACAGAAATTCCACAAACTGACTTGTGGCAGAGGTGGGATCCTATGACTGTGATATGTTTACAGTCACTGAGCTCATCAGGACGACTCATTCTGGTGTTTGTCGAGGCTGCAAAGCTACATGCTTAATTTTATCCACTTGTTAGCAGTGGTTGTGGCCGAAACCAACCTGAATTAGTAGGTGTTTCCCAATTATTTTTGTCTATATAGTGTGCCTGAAGCACATTTTAAAAATGTTTGGACAAGGACAATGTAAGAATGGAAAATTTGTGATAGTGTGTAAACCTGTTTAGGAGCTTTGCTCAGGTGAATAAGTAAATAGGTAACAGCTGACGCTATCATGACCAGGTATAAATGGAGCATTCACCACTTTGCTACAAACTGCATGAGCAAATAGTCCAACAATTTAAGAACAACACTTCTCAGTAGACATTTGCAAGTAATGTAGTGATCTACAATCCATAACATTAACAATTCAGAGAATCTGGAGAAGCCCTGTGCATAAAGGACGAGGCCAAAAACCAACACTGAATGCCTGTGACCACCGGTCCCTCAGATGGCACTGCATTAAAAACCAACATGCTTCTGTAATGAATATAATCACTTAAGCTCAGGAATGCTTCAGAATACCCTTGTTAATAAACACACCTACAAATGCACAATAAGACTTGACTACACAAAGCAAAAGTCAAATATCAACAGAAATGCCAACTTCTTTGGGTTAAAGCTCATGTTAGGTGCACTGATGCAGAGTGGAAAATAGTGGACATTAAGCCGGCATCCATCAAGGTATGAGGGTTTTGTTGTGTCAGCAGCATGGATAAGTTGTACTTCTGTGAAGACATTGTTAATGCTGAGGTGTACATTTACATTTTGGAGCAACATATGCCTCCAAAATGTTGCAGGCATAAAATTTTGAATAAGAATCAATGTAAGAATAAACAGAATCATATGCAAGTATGGAAAAGCACAGAGAACATTCAGAGCTATTGTCTATTTATAGGTTGTGACTAATGAACGAATCTATAACCTAAGCACAAAATACCACATGCATGCCATATAAATCTTTTCTGGTGTCTTATTGAAGATAATACACTGAATGAAATCAGATGAGGTGTAATGTCAATGCAAAAACATTCAGGAGTTCAGAGATAGAAATCTACACAGAACAGACAAAAAAAACTTTATTGTTCCAGTCAAGGATCATTATATTTTTGGTTGCATTTTTGTTCCTATCATGTAGGTAGAAACATGAAGCTATGTCTGCTTTAGATGCCAAGCAATGTTGTGCAGCAATATTTATTGACATGGCCAAGGTCTTTGATTCTGTTAACCACTCCATCCTAATAAATAGATTGGGCAGCACTAGGTTCACATATCATTCTTTAGCTTGGTTCTTGGTCAATCTCTCTCTAAGGTCACAGCATGTAAAGTTAAATGTTTTCACCCCACCTGGTTATTAAAGGTGTCCCACAAGGGTCAATATTAGGTCCTACATTATTTTCCAAATACATTAATATTACTTGCTTTCATTCTTTTATATGCTGATGATACTATCCTATATGCCACTATCTTTTCCCCTGAATCTTTGCTGTCAGTGCTTCAGGATAGCTTCCACCAGGTTCCATATGCCTTTGCCAACCTTAAATTGTCACAAAACATTTCGAAGACCAAGAACATGTTGACACCAGATCTTCTTTCCTTTTTTTACTGTAAGTTCCTAAAACACTTCATATGGCTCCTGTTCATTTCAGTATGTTGCTGCCAATGACACCACACACAAAAAAAAACACATAAAACATGGAATCATCTTAATTTCTAACTTTAATAAATGCATAAAGAATTATATGAGAGTTCCCTGTTAACAAATAGTCTTAAGCCAGTTGTGTGTTTTCCAGCTCTGTTCGTTTTGGTGTATGCATTTTTATGCTGTCGACTTCATGTTTGTTTTTTGTCTGATTGATTATTGTCTCATTGGGCTTTGATGCTTTTCTGTTGTTATTTTATTCCTTGTTTTTATTTCCTTTTTCCTCCAGTGGTTGCTGCTTGCCAGACTGCCATTAGAAATAGGAGTATGTTCTTACTGATGGCCTTCTAAATTTAAAAGTTAAATAAAAAAAATCTACCTCAAGCAACATGTCTTTGTTTACTATATAGATGAAATTATATACTTACTATACATATTTTAAGCTATACAATGTACTATGTATGTTTTAGGGAATTGGAGACCTCTCTGATGGAAAAGTGTAATTGCATGCAATGTGCGGAAGAACATTTTGTAATGTTAGCTGTGCTTCAGACCCCTTCTCCAGGTGGGTGAATCTTATGCTTGTGAGTGCGTTGAAACAGTACTCAAAGAGATCTCAGTTAAAACTTGATGAAGGACGTGTCTTCCGCGGATGTAAGTGAATTATTTACTACGGTCATCATATCCTCATCAGTATAATGTTGAGTTTGCATTTGAGACTGAAACATCAAGTCAGACTTTCTTCATTAATAGGTAAAGAGTCGCATGAAATTCAGCCCAACATCTCTTGACTGATATTATTATTTCAGGCTTTACAGGGTGACGTGCAGCACCGCATACACACCATATTTTAGCATGTTTCTTTTTCTCTCCTGTTGTGCTCCTTCTTTCAATTTTAACAAAAAGCTTAAATGCTGAGTGCAGCTTTAACTACATTTTAAACAATTACAGTTGCAGTCTATTGTGTATTTACTGCTTCAAACTGAAATGCTTAACAATTTTCTGTTTGTTTTGATATTAAGAAATATGTGGAAAGGTTTTTTTTATTTTCACAAAATAAGACCCAGAGCTGGTCATCAATTTAAAGTCATAGTAACTGCCTCCTTTACTATTTACAAACACAAATGTGGTATGGATTAAAGGTTTTGCATCTACGCTGTAAAAGGTGGGACTGGGGTTAATTAATATTGACTAAATAACATAGTAACCTCTACATAATAATGACTATGTTCAGTAAGAAATCAAACTGAGCTGAATCCAATAAATTAGGATGTTTTATTAATTGCATTTTTACAGTTTTGGTTGAATAAAATTAGCTGTGATACATTGAGTAGAATTTACTTATGTTTTATCAGGAACAACAACAATGCAACTCTTCGACAGGTCATTGGTTTTAATCACCTCACATTTCTGCTCAGTGCATTTTATGCCTCATGGACTCCTGTGACTACGTGCTTCAGGGGTTTCAGTCCTCCAACTTCCCAAAGGTAAGACCTCTTTTAATTATTGCTAAGAAACAAACAATTTACAAGTAGGTCGCTGTAGCAGTTGCCCATTCTTTTAAGTTACTGCAGTTACATGTCAGATTTCCTGTGCTGTAAGTCAAATTTAAGCTAGCAGCTTGCGAATGCATCTTAGTTTTGATTAGCATAGAAGCCCGGCGTGGACTTAAATTACAAATTTAGCTGCTGAGGTACGGACAGAGGCGAGGTTCTCTGATGTGTCAGCAAAAGGTATACTGGAAGATTCCACCCATATTAAGGAGAGCAGATTCCACCCATACTGAGGAGAGCAGATTCCACCTGTATTGAGCTCCGAGCCTTCACCAATGTCTCACTGCGGAAGCAATACCTGCGCACCTAGAGCCGCTTCTGGAAATTCAGAAAGTGTTTTTAAACACTGTCCACTCACTGTCCACTCTTTCAGACACTCCTACCTTGTCGGCCCACCTTGTAGATGTAAAGTCAGTGACGATAGCTCATCTGCTGCTGCACAGGTTGTGTTGGTCATCCTCTAGTCCTTCATCAGTGGACTTTTCTCGGTCCAGCTGTGACACTGAGGTGATTAAATCATTGCTGTATCTGATGCACGAGTACCACACTTACTGTGTCAGCGTCTCTGCGATGCTGAGAATTAAGCAATAATACCTGCTTTGTGGTGGTCTTGGCGGGTCCTGATCATTGATGAATGACGTGAAAGGGGGCTAAAAAGGAGAAAAAGATCAGCTACAATTTGCAATTGCAGACCTACGAAGTGCACACACATATTAAATACACCTGATTCAATAGAAAAGTAAGTAAATAAAGTGGGCAGTAAGTGTACACATATAATAAAGCACAGTGATGTGATTTCATTTGTTTTTTGTTAACACTGTTGTAGCTGTTACCTGCTGTTCCACTCAGTTTGTCTGAATTGTTTTTAAGTTGTATATATTTTGCTTGGGCAGTTAATGCAGTTGTTTCTAAAGGATTTCTGGTGTAATCAGTTCATTTATGCTTACCTGTGAACACATGAGCTTTAAGAACTGTTAAATTTTCAGTATGTAGTGTCTTAATATATGATAATACATATATCAGTTTCTTAGAAAAGTGGCAGATTGTTGATTGATCAGCTGTGGTCACCTGTGTTGTACTTCTTCTCTTTGCTTGAGACTATCTATATTTAGTATAACAAATATTCTTATGTTACTTCAACTAAATATTTTAGTACTGACGGATATCAGTCAGTTAAACCAGTCATTTACATAAGTTGACCAAACAAGATAAGGGGGGGTCTGAATGCTGAATGCTGGTTTCTCGTATATTTACTACACTGGAGCTCAGTTTAACAGCAGAAGGCCTTGCTTTTATCTTTGTGTAGGCATCATGCTCAAGTAAAGCATCAATCTAACTTTGTTTTTGTTTTCTGGCTACAGAGAGGGTCGTGCAGGTTCCTAGTGAACTCCTGATGGACAGTGAGTTTTCATGCAGAACTGGTGGCAAGTGGCTGATTCTTTTCATGATCTTTATTCATTCCATCATGGATTATCCTTTATATATATGGACACATGCTGTTTTTTTCATCAGCTCAGCTCTGCTTTGTGAGTATCCTGGACATTTTATTGAATTATCCAAGAAAAGTTTGAAGTTCATCAACATAGTCTGTATGTTGGATTGTAATTGGGTGATATTTGTTGTTTCCTTTGTAATTTACCATAAGCAGTTGTTGACTGTTAAATCTTTGCTAACTAACTGTAATTCCTTATGTGCTGTGCTGTATTTTTTGCAATGAAATTCTGGAAACCACAGTGTAATTTACTGTGAAGTTGAGTTTTGTAATAAAATACTATAATGTGTCATACAGTTGTACTGTGTTTCACTGATAGATTGTAATTATGTTAACAGTATCTGTTGTTTTCAAAATAATTTGCTGTATGCAGATTTAAAATAAATGTTTTTTTTCACATTAATTAACCATAAACAAACAACAGCTCTCAACAGAGAAATTTATGGTGGGTAAAAAAGCAAACGGTAATGCCTTTTACTTTTCCACTATATATTTTTAGTGTGAAGATCTGGCAACCACTGCTGTAGTAAAGTGTAGTAAATATAAACCAGTTTTTACTAAGCATTTAGTAAATGTAAAAGCATTTTCTCCTGAGATTTAGTCAAATTTAAAGCAATTTTGCTCAGACACTTGGTAGATATTTCTACATTTTCCTTGTTAAATTAATTTGTATTTGCTCAATATTTTTGGACTACATTAACTTATAATGTGGCATACTATTACTAAATACAGCATATTTTAACTGTTAATCTACTCAATTATATTACATGTCACTTGTTTTTAACTAACCTGTAACCATTATTTTTTACAGTGTACAATTTGCTTATACGGTTTTCTTTGAAATTCAAAAATTTCAAACATTTCAAAAATGTATTGCTGGCAATAACCGTGACCTCTGCGGGTTGAACAATTGCAGTACATTACTGTGATCTCTTACGGCTACAGAAACATAAAAAGCTTACCTTGCACCTTTACTATTATCAGTATATCCTACAGAGGGTCTTAACCGGCTTGGTAATGCTTGGTAATATTGTACTGTCATGAAAAATGCACTTGGCAGAATTATAGACTCACTCCCTCCGTTCAGCTATCCCCACGTCTTCCCATCCTGCCCATGTTCTCTGTACTTTCTCTCATTCCCTCGCTCTTTCTGTGACCCCTTCGCTGTGCTACTTTTATTCTTTTCTGCTGCGGAGGTGTCAGGGGACGAGTCCAGATGGCACAGACAGGAGTTCCGGAGCTCAGCACTTTGCAGTGGCTGAAATTAATTGGAGTCTGTTTGAACAGGGCCATTCCTCCTCTTGACAGTCATTTTGCTGGCTCCTTATGAACACCCTGACATATGCCACCCCATCACAGAGAGCATGATAGGAAAGCTAATGACTCTGTGACACGTAGGGTGATGGCCATGGGTTAGATCACAGTTTTCAGCCCCACCTGAGACTGACACACACAGCTGGAGCCTGTGGGTGTAGCAGGTGAGAAGGATCATTTGAGCACACTGCCCTTTACATTGTGTGAAAATTTTACAATGATTGGACCAATAGAAAGGCTGCAAAATGACTTTGGAAATAAATTCTCTTTACATTAAATTTCACTGAAAGTAAAGGACATTTTTGACCTGTAAACTTACCATTTTGGAAATACATGTTTTTTATGTACACTGCTCAAAAAAATAAAGGGAACACTTAAACAACACAATATGACTCCAAGTAAATCAAACTTCTGTGAAATCAAACTGTCCACTTAGGAAGCAACACTAATTGACAATCAATTTCACAGCTGTTGTGCAAATGGAACAGACAACAGGTGGAAATTATTGGCAATTAGCAAGACACACTCAATAAAGGAGTGGTTCTGCAGGTGGGGACCGCAGACCACTTCTCAGTACCTTTCTGCTTTCTGGCTGATGTTTTGGTCACTTTTGAATGTTGGTGGTGCTTTCACACTCGTGGTAGCACGAGACGGACTCTACAACCCACACAAGTGGCTCAGGTAGTGCAGCTCATCCAGGATGGCACATCAATGCGAGCTGTGGCAAGAAGGTTTGCTGTGTCTGTCAGCGTAGTGTCCAGAGGCTGGAGGCGCTACCAGGAGACAGGCCAGTACACCAGGAGACGTGGAGGTGGCTGTAGGAGTTCAACAACCCAGCAGCAGGACCGCTACCTCCGCCTTTGTGCAAGGAGGAACAGGAGGAGCACTGCCAGAGCCCTGCAAAATGACCTCCAGCAGGCCACAAATGTGCATGTGTCTGCACAAACGGTTAGAAACCGACTCCATGAGGATGGTATGAGGGCCCAACGTCCACAGATGGGGGTTGTGCTCACAGCCCAACACCGTGCAGGACGCTTGGCATTTGGCAGAGAACACCAGGATTGGCAAATTCGCCACTGGCGCCCTGTGCTCTTCACAGATTAAAGCAGGTTCACACTGAGTACATGTGACAGACGTGACAGAGTCTGGAGACGCCGTGGAGAGCGATCTGCTGCCTGCAACATCCTTCAGCATGACCGGTTTGGCAGTGGGTCCGTAATGGTGTGGGGTGGCATTTCTTTGGAGGGCCGCACAGCCCTCCATGTGCTCGCCAGAGGTAGCCTGACTGCCATTAGGTACCGAGATGAGATCCTCAGACCCCTTGTGAGACCATATGCTGGTGCGGTTGGCCCTGGGTTCCTCCTAATGCAGGACAATGCTAGACCTCATGTGGCTGGAGTGTGTCAGCAGTTCCTGCAAGATGAAGGCATTGAAGCTATGGACTGGCCCGCCCGTTCCCCAGACCTGAATCTGATTGAGCACATCTGGGACATCATGTCTCGCTCCATCCACCAACGCCACGTTGCACCACAGACTGTCCAGGAGTTGTCAGATGCTTTAGTCCAGGTCTGGGAGGAGATCCCTCATGAGACCATCCGCCACCTCATCAGAAGCATGCCCAGGCATTGTAGGGAGGTCATACAGGCACGTGGAGGCCACACACAATACTG
Source organism: Pygocentrus nattereri (assembly GCF_015220715.1). Taxonomy (NCBI): domain Eukaryota; kingdom Metazoa; phylum Chordata; class Actinopteri; order Characiformes; family Serrasalmidae; genus Pygocentrus; species Pygocentrus nattereri. The sequence goes on along the minus strand of NC_051213.1, from coordinate 32,270,071 downwards.
AGCCTCATTTTGACTTGTTTTAAGGACATTACATCAAAGTTGGATCAGCCTGTAGTGAGTTTTTCCACTTTAATTTTGTGTGTGAGTCCAAATCCAGGCCTCCATCGGTTAATAAATTTGATTTCCATTGATGATTTTTGTGTGATTCTGTTGTCAGCACATTCAACTTTGTACAGAACAAAGTATTCAATGAGAATATTTCATTCATTCAGATCTAGGATGTGTTATTTGAGTGTTCCCTTTATTTTTTGAGCAGTGTATATATGTTTATATGTTGTGTATTTATGTTTTATATGTATTATGCTTATATATGATTGGTCTGTTCAAGTTAACCTTACTTGCTGAAGTACTGTGGCTCACTGAAAATTTGAAAATAACTCTGGGCATTTTCAAACTGTTTCAACATCTGAAGTGGACTCAGACCGCTAAGTCATAGTTTCTTTTGCATATGTGAACAAGCCAAACGAACTCAGATCCCTCGAAAGGGCCCTAAAAACAAACCCAACTGTAGTTCGTTTTGTGGTTTGATTAATTTGTGCATTGTGAAAACAAAACGACCCAGGCTGCTTTAGCTTTGCTTTCTGGTGAAGACCTCAAGGCTCACCGTACACACGGCCACAGTCTTCAGCGCTTCAGCAGGTAAAACAGACCAAGGCTCATTTATAAGGTTCTACTCAGGATACAGTCTGTCCGTGATCTGAGATGCGACAGCAGCACTGACACAGTAAAGCAATAAGATGCGAGAGCTCGCGTGATTAAAGGCTCGAGCTGGGCACGCAACGCAATTTTAAGCAAAGCTCAATGAATTAAACTTTGCCAGGTGGAGCTTCTGTGAGGAGCATAGCCGAAAACGTAGCCCACCACGACAGACCCACAGGGCCATTTTTAAATTTTTACACGATGCACTTCAGCCAGTTGTATCAGCGCAGCCAATAGGAGAGCAGCAGGTAGGTCTAGTGGTTCCTCTCGTCACCTGATAGGTTGGATTTATCAGAGAACGCTGTGAGTGCTGTGAAAGGGGCCCGAGTTCTAATGGAGCTGTGGTCTGTATAAAAAGTGGTCTGAGATCTGTTTGAAAATGAACTATATGTGAAAACACTGCATCATAGTTTGTTTTCAAAGAACCGAACCGAGTTCTGTTAAAGTGAACCTGGAAGGGAACCAACTGCAAATGTCCTCTTCTAGTAGTTCTTTTTGTGTTCACAGTGCAAGTGAACTCTAAAGAGGACTTGGTTTTCTTTCTGGTCCTTTGGGATCTCAGACCACTTCTTGTACAGATTTTTCTTTAAGCGTATCTCCTTCAATTAGTGACAGTTCTCAAGAAGCTGAACTGTGTAACCTCTCGTACCATATGTTGGAGGCTAGGTGCTTCGAGGTTGGGGTCGGCAAGTGGTGTGTTAGGTGAGTTAGTCGTTAGCACACAGGTGGCGACATGGACACGGGTGTGGGCTATTACGAAGAACTCGTTTATTTACTACACAGACCATATTAAGCCAGGTCGCACGGCTGCAAACATTCTATTTATACATAAAGGAGATGTAGCATATAGAACTTCGACATAAAGCCTAAAGTGTTCTAGGGCCCAAATGACTGCCAGACACTCTTTTTCTGGTGTTGAATATGGCTTCTCTGCCTTGTGCAATGGGCGGCTCGCAAAAGCCACAGCAATGTCCTAACCATCCTGGTCTCTCTGCATCAAGGCGGCACCCAACCCGGCATCGCAATCATCAGTGTGTATGAAAAATGGGCGTGAAAAGTCAGGGAATCTTAGGACAGGTGTGGACGTTAGGTGGTTTTTAAGGGTATTCATGGCAGTTTAACAGTTGCAGTCCTAAATGAAAGGCACATCATTCCTTGCGAAAAGTGGGTCGGCAAGTTGAGCGTAACCTGAGATAAAACGCCCATAGTAGCCCAAGAACTGTCTAACCTCTTTCACATTCTTTGGTGTCTTGAAATCCATTACAGCACTCACCTTGGACGGATCTGGCAGAATTCCATTAGGTGTGACACCTAACGGAAGCCAAGAAAGATGAGCTCACTGAGGCAAAACTGACATTTGCTCAGTTTTAGGGACAATCCCGCTGACTGGAGTCGAATCAGGACTTCACTCAGGTCTTTTAGATGTTGTTCAAATGTTGGGGAAGCTACAACAATGTCGTCAAGATACACTGCACAAACTTTGTAAGTAAGGCCTGCGAGGACTGTGTTCATAAGCCTCTGAAATGTTGCTGGCGCATTGCTGAGACCAAAAAGAAGCACCCTGAACTGGTATAGCCCACAGTATGAAATGAAAGCAGTTTTGGGCCTTGAATCTTTGGACTTCTTGAGTTTGTTAAACTCGCTAAGCACGTGGGCAACAAATGTAGGAAGCAGTTCCTCAGGTGCCTGAACTCGATCAAGAATGTCTCTCATGACTTGCTCCTGGATGTCAGATGGTAGAAGAACCTTCTTAAATAGATCACAAAACTGAGCCCATGTGACCATATGCATTCTCAGGACAGTGAACCATTTCCGCAGTTCTTTAGCCAGAAAAGGTGGAAGCTCAAGGAAAACCTGCGCATCAGTTAAGTTAAGAGATGTTGTATAGATGTTCATGGACTGAAGCCACTCATCTGGTTGGACTTTGCCATCACCTGCAAATTGGAGGCTCCAGTTTTGACTGGTGCAGAACAGACGCAAGGACTCTAGAAGTGTTGTTCAGGTCCACAAATCTTGGTGGAAAAGTGGAAACACTGCTAGACCGGAGATCTGGGGCAGCACATCTGGTTGTAGAAGCATGCGCAGGCCCTGGCGTTGTACTAGGTGTTGAGGAAGTGACGTGCCCAGCACGAGTATGATAAGCAGCCTCTGTCACACTAGCTGACTGGCCCCACTGCTTAAGTATGCTCTTCTGTAAGTTCAATGAGTCGGTCAAACATTGCTGTAGGAGTCTTACCTCAGCCTGTAGACCTGTAGAGTTTGCACTTGGTCAGCTACCCCTCTGGCAGACTTCTGTGGTCTCTGTCTGGGAGCAGGCTCTGAGTCGGGTAATTCAGTCTGTTAGTCAAAAGGGCTGAACATGCTGACTAGACAAGTAATGCAAATTAAGAACAATTACGCCAACCTGTCTAAAACAGCAGAGCGTCAAATGCTAATCCCATACAAAAAGTAATCCCCAGAAATGGCATGAGCTTTTATTCAAACCCCAATGAATATCAAGTTCAACAATATACAACTTAACTCCCTATGTAACAGTCCTGAGAAATCAAACAATGTGTCAATATGACCTCATTATCTGTAACATGGGACAGAGAATACAAAATATTCAGCAATTATATAAACTGGAACAACTCAGATCTTGTTGTTTTTCCAGGAGAAGGCACCTGTAGCAGAACTCGGCACAGCAAACACAAAAGTTCACGAGGCACTCCCGTTTCCTTCTCACAAAACCAGACGAACCAACCGTCAGTCTCATGAAAAAATAAAATAAAATAAATGAATAAATCCACCAGTGAACATTTCACATGCACACGGATACCTCCAGTTTGCTCACATGGTCACCATTTGCCCAACAGCTTCAGCCATGCAGTTTCAGCCCGCCGACAGTATAAAATACCTGGGTAGACCTTAGGCAGCGTTGCGAAAAGCAGAACATCCACTGGCACAAGGGCTCTTGATTCACTAAGAAAACACCACTTGTAACCTTTCCTACCGTATGTTGGATTCTAGGTGCTTCGAGATTGGGGTCGGGGAGTGGTGTGTAGTTAGTCGTTAGCACACAGGTGGCAACACGGACACGGGTGTGGGCTGTTACGAAGAACTCGTTTATTTACTACACAGACCATATTAAGCCAGGTCGCATGGCTGCAAACATTCCGTTTATACTTAAAGGAGATGTAGCATGAAGCTCCTTAGCAGGGTTACTGGAGGACTGAGACAGCTAGAATGATAGAGAGCTCAAAGTATATTTTGCGCTGCAGCCCGCGCTCTTCTCAACAACTCGCCCAACTCTCTCTCCTCTCGCGAGAGAGGCTCCGCTATACACAAACGTGAAAAAGAGTTAGCTTCTCTTACAGGCACAGCGCTGTATCTGTTACAACCACATACACACAGTGATTCAGTGAATGAAGCACAGGAGCTTATTAGATCAAACAATAGTTCAAACTTTTGGAGCAATGAAAACAAACAAACAACATTATTAACAAGAAGTAAAGATTTTAAATGAACAATTCTCTTCTGGGACATTCTGGGAGATTTTTTTTTCCATTTCTGCACAATTCATTCACTGAGATATGTGGTCATTCAGGGTCAGATTATCCTCTGTAGAGAAACTTATCGACTAAAATTTTCTTTACAGCGGTGGTGAGATTGTGTACCTTAAATAAGTTTATCCCAGTGGAAAAGCATGTACTTGTACTTTGTTCTATAAACTAATGTTTTAAAACAGAACAGTAAAATAAAAAGACTGGAACTTAGAAAATATACTTTCAATGGATTATGATACAATTATGTTCCCTGACTTAAGATGCTAAGATGTACCCTTGAGGGTCCCTTCCCTGTGACAAGAGGTACTACCCCAGTGATAATTTTGCACCTTTATTTCTGAGAGTGTACAACACAAATATAGCCATTTTATTTGTTTTCCAAAACCATCTACACTTATCTACTGCGTTTATATAAGTAATATTGATAAAGGTGCAATAGTATAAAATTCTGATAAAAACACACTTTTTTTTTTCTTTTACAGTGTGCTGTATGTACTCTATATTTCCAAAAGTATTCACTCATCTGCCTTCATATGCATATGAACTTGAGTGGCATCCCGTTCTTAATCCATAGGGTTTAATATGATGTCAGCCCACCCTTTGGTGCTATAACAGCTTCAACTCTTCTGGGCTGGCTTTCCACAAGGTTTAGGAGTGTGTTTATGGGAATTTTTGACCGTTCTTCCAGAAGCGCATTGGTGAGGTCAGACACTGATGTTGGACGAGAAGGCCTGGCTCATAGTTTCCACTCTAATTCATCCCAAAGATGTTCTATTGGGTTGAGGTCAGGACTCCGTGCAAGCCAGTGAAATTCTTCCACACCAAATTCGCTCGTCCATGTCTTTATGGACCTTGCTTTGTGTACAGGTGAGCAGTGATGTTGAAACAGGAAGGGGCCGTCCCCAAACTGTTCGCACAAAGTTGAGAGCATGAAATTATCAAAATCTCTTGGTGCTGGAACATTGAGTTCCTTTCACTGGAACTAAGAGGCCGAGCCCAACTCCTGAAAAACAACCCCAGACCATAATCCCCCCTCCACCAAACTTTACACTTGGCACAATGCAGTCAGACAAGTACCGTTCTCTTGGCAACCGCCAAACCCAGACTCATCCATCGGATTACCAGACAGAGAGGCGTGATTCATCACTCCAGAGAACACGTCTCCACTGCTCTAGAGTCCAGTGGTGGCACTTTACACCACTGCATTCCTTGCTTTGCATTGTGCTTGGTGATGTAAGGCTTGGATGCAGCTACTCGGCCATGGAAACCCATTCCATGAAGCTTCAATGCTGTGAGCTAATCTGAAAGCCACATGAAGTTTGGAGGTCTGTAGCGACTGACTCTGCAGAAAGTTGGTGACCTCTGTGCACTATGTGCCTCAGCATCTGCTGACCCCTCTCTGTCATTTTATGTGGCCGACCACTTCGTGGCTGAGTTGCTGTCATTCCCAATCGCTTCCACTTTATTATAATACCACTGACACTTGACTGTGGAATATTTAGTAGTGAGGAAATTTCACGATTGGACTTGTGGCACAGGTGGCGTCTGATCACGGTGCCATGCTGGAATTCACTGAGCTCCTGAAAGCGACCCATTCTTTCACTAATGTTTGTAGAAGCAGTCTGCAGGTCTAGGGGCTTGGTTTTATACACCTGTGGCCATGGAAGTGATTGGGATACCTGAATTCAATGATTTTGATGGGTGACTGAATACATTTGGCAATATAGTGTATCTCTCAACCATGAATGTGCTTAAAAATTTCTAAAAAGTGTCTCAGACATGAGACAGCATATTCCTAATTATTTCACTTTGTAGTTAACGGTATTGTTTCCTATCACCACTGGAGTGTGATATTCTAGGTGTGCAAGTTTCTCTTGAATAAGGCAGTTCACGTTAAATCACTCTGAATGACTTAATAAATCTTAATGATTTAATAATGTATATATTTTTGGAAAAGTAGTGGAATTCTTCCTTAATGATCATTACGTTTAGTTTCTTTTTGGTTCCTGTCAAAATGCGATTTGTTTACAGTTTAATCCCTGCTTTTAACATCTTTTTCTATAGCCAGAAACAGTGACTGATATATCTTCTCATTCACTGGAAAAGTTTTGCAGAGTGGTGGGATAACCTTGTCAGTAAATTTTTCTACAGCAGCTAGTACACACTTGTCCCCACACATGCACACGCGCACACACACACACACACACACACACACACATTCCCGCATCTGTTTAATTACTCTTCACTTTAATTGAGAGTATGGAAGAATTCAATTAGTCAAAATCCGTGGCCTAAGCACACATGCAGCTCCACAAAGGCAAAGGTTTCCAGACAGACTCCAGCAGCAGATGGGCTTCATTCACTGCAAATAGGCCCTTCTATTGAGGTGAGACTGCCGACATATCACAGCTAACAGGTTCACACCAGCACCCACTGCACATCATTCACATGCTAATCAGGACGGATTGTGTGAGGACTTTTCTTCAAGCTCTTATTATCCACATGTATTCAGAGCCATCCCTCCACTAAAGCTTTCATTGACTGAAGTGTCAATTATTGTTCACAATAAATCAGCCCTGCTCTAGCAGAACACAACAAACTGAATATAGATATTAGTACAGATGGTAATATGGCAAGGCCTTGTTACATACACATCACTGTACTTGTGGCATCACTTAAATGGCTTGAGGCAAATCAGATGAAATATTTACTGAACTGGACTGTAACTCTTTGCCTCTGTTCCTACCAATGTAAACATGTGAATCATCTTCATATGGTACTGAGCAAAAGTCAGAGACCACCCTTTCCTGTCAAACTGAGCAAAGTTATACAGAAGCCTCAACAGGCAAATATAATGTCATTATTTTGTGTGTCTACTCTTATGATGGCTTGCATTCTTTTTGAAGGCTTGCTTTATGTTTTTCAAAGAAATCTGCGAGGATCTTTTTCAGCTTTAGATGTTGGCCGCATTTTCTGCTTATCACAGTAAGTAATCACTAACACATTCAGGGATGTTGAGGTCTGGATTTTAGGGTGGTCAGTCCATTGTTCTGCACTGCAAAAAAATCGCGTCTTGTCAGGTGACATTATTTGAAATCTAGTCTATATATCCAATATTTGCCATTTTAAGATTGTTGTGCACTTATTATATGATTATCTAGCTTGTCTCTAGACATTTTTCCCTGTTTTAAGTTATTTTCAGCAAAATCATGTCACTATCCTGGCAGATAATTTAGCTTGTTGCAAGCACGTTTCTTAAAATAAGCTAAATTATCTGCCAACATAGTAAGATAATTTTACTTCATAAAAAATAAAGGAATATGAACAGTAATTATAGCACTAAAAGGTAAAAGCACAAGATGGAAAAAATAAAAATTTGATTATAAATGACAAATGATACTAAAAGCCAAAAGCACATGCTTTTGTATGTATGGACATACTTAAATATAGAAATTTAGCCAATGAGCTACTTTTTCAAACGACATTCAGAATGCTTCCTCTTTCATACATGCACATACAGCCATACAGACTACACACTGTCATCAAACAGTACTTCCTCTGGAAGTGAAAGCTCATAAATCTTTCACACCAAGTGTCCCCTCAGCTGGTTTCTTTGAACACTGCTCTTCACGCTTGTATTGGCCAGATCAGACCTGAGAAACAGCTGCCTTCTGTGCTCTACAGCAGCATGACCTACATTTACCTCCATTCATCTTTAATATCTGGCCTTACTCGTTTCAGAGAAAACAGCACCAGGTAACAAGCATTCTGGGGTCCTTCATCTTGTTCTTGTAGGGAAATCCTATTTAGTAGAGGTTTAGCAAATCTAAATCCAAATGCAGGAACTTTTGCATTGTGCTGTTGCCACTAAGGGACATGACCTGTTCAAGGCTGGAAACTTCCAAGTCTTTGTCATGTAACATTATGTTCTACAATACTGAATTGCTGTTGTGAATTGACCATCAGCAGTGGACCGTTTTGGCAGGAAAACAAGGGCAAATCATTTTAGAGAGGTCCACACAGATGCTGACAGGGGATGGTGTACTCTGTGATGTGACTCCTCACTTGCACATCTACATAGCTTACAATTTACTTTTATAGTTTCCAAAAGAGCATAAAAATGACTAAATATAAGGCTTAAAAGAGAATTGCGTCTTAATTTTTCTTTTTTTTTATTTTTTATTTATGTGTATTTCAATTGTTGAGATCTAAACAAAATCATCAAACAAGAGTGATTTGATGTGGAATGATTCATTATAGAGAATGCCTTTGATTTCTTTACAGTGGTGGTGATAGGAACCAGGGGTCACAATGTCTGCAACACAAATATAGCAATTTTATTTATTATCCAAAACAACCAGTGGAATTCACCTGTATACGGTAATAACTCATTAATAATCCTGCAGTTGGATGAGTGAGCTCATAGTTAGCTGTTGTGAGCTAAGGAAAATTACATGTAATACAGGTAATTTAGGCAGTTGACAACAAAGACAAACACTAGAAGGAAGTACTCCGGCAGCATGTAATACATTTTAGGTGTAAGCAATGCATTTGTGTAAGTGGCATTACTGCTGTTAGTGGTGGCACTTGCAGTTATTACAGTACAACAGTCTTGGGCTGACAGGATGCCACACCATCAGCAAAGGCTTGAGAGACATGTTTGCATATGAATTTAAAAAGATGAAATTTCCATCTGCTGCTGTGTCTTGTGAGACTGTATTGCAGCAGATGATGACAGCTGGAACAATTCTGGAGGTATGATCCTCTTAAACGATGTCTGTTGATAGCCACTATGGTGTGTGTGTGTGTGTGTGTGTGTGTGTGTGTGTGTGTGTGTGTGTGTGTGTGTGTGTGTGTGTGTGTAAAACAGGCCTTACAAGTTTTTAAGTGACAGACATAGCAGATTAGGATGGATTGCATCAGTGCTGCATGTCTGATTTAGCTTTAGCAATGATGAGCTCACAAGGCCTTGATCTTTTCTTATCAGTAGGGCAAAAAATGATCATTTTTACCATGGAATATTACGTAACTTTTTTACCTAATAAAGCTACCTAGGCATGTGTTAATATAGTATGCTCACTTTGTACCTCTTTCAGTTCTGTCTTGGGAGACTCACTTCAGTGACTTACTTAAAGAGGAATTTCATTGATAATTCAGTCTTTAAGGTATTAATGAAGTGGTTTAATGTGAAATATGTCATTCTAGAGAAACTTGCTGAGAAAAATTGTTTACAGTGGTTGTGATCAGAACTGAACATACAAAGCATTTAATACATACCTCTGTTACATGAAATAGTTATGAAAATATTGACGCCTGAGACATTGTTTTACTGTGGTTTTGAGATAAGCTTTTGGTCCAAAATGTACTTTTTTAAGTGAGGTACATGAAAGGCACACAGCTGCCAAATTTTTTTTCAGGTCACAATGGAACTATTTATCAATATTACATGTAAAATCACAGAAGACACGTGTAGGTTCACTGGCCATTTGGACAGTATATAAAATGTCTGTGTTGTAGACACTGTGACCCCTGTTCCTATCAACACCTCTGTAAAGAAATCATAGTTGATAGATTTCTCTGCAATGAACCATCAAACTACTCTGCATAACTTAATATTTTAGCTACTGAATTGTGCAGAAATTTTGAAACATCAGTGGAATCTGACTTCAAACACACTGTTACTGGTGTTGTATCATCAGGCATGTACACAGGTAGACAGTATAGGAGGCTTGAGGCCCTGCCGTTTTGCCCTTAAGCAGTACAAAGCTTCTGCCATTGTTAAAGATCTATTTTGAAACGTGAGGTTCAGTGTTTTGATGGTAATAGAGCTCTTGATTCAGTTCCTTGAGCTTCCTTGCTATTGTGTCTCCTCTATTGCAGTACCAGCTGCCTATGGAGATTTTAGTACCTTTGGACTAGTAATGCCTCTTTAAAGAAAGCATTCTGAACAACTAAGCAATGTTGACGGTCATGGGCACATATACTGGGCTAAACCAAGAATTCTGTTATTAAAAAGATCATGAATTTATGCAAGACTTTGTGACCTTCTTAAAGAATCAACATGCTATATCCTACATTTGTCTTTTTCTCTCTCTGAGGTCCACGTATGATGTGTGTGTGTGTGTGTGTGTGTGTGTGTGGTTTTACATACCTAAAACTTAAAACAGTCATCATTTTCTAACCATTTTCTAACCTTCGAATTTACAGACTTCTTTGTTACCTGGTTTATAAGAATGATATATGTATGAATGACCTCTGTACTGAATGGTGGTTCTGTATTATGCCTCATTCAGAAAGCAGTCTAGGATGAGCACTACCAGTAACTTCAGCATGAAGGAGTAGAGCTAAACCTACTTAAACAAATATATGCAAATATGTGGGTATTTGTGATATCACAGAATTCACAATTAAGTTTGTTTCCATATATGGACTATGGATTGGGCATTATATAACATTAACAGTGTTTACTACAGTACATGCAGAAAATTTAGTCTTCCAACATATGGACCCTTTAAAAAGAATTACAATGGCCCATATTCATGAACTGTGTCAGAGTAACAACACTGATCTAAGCATATCAATCCATGTAGTTTTGTTCAGAGCTGTGTAAAAGACATAAACTGAGCCCAGATCAGCATTTTTAGGTTTAATAATAATGGGTCTGTGAATTTTCTCATGTTTTTATAACAGTCAAACAGCCTAGTGGATAACACTACTGCATTGAAGATGACTGAGATGACCATTTCAGTGCCCTGCTTTGGCAGTACTGTCTCATTTTAGTGTGAAACTGTGTTATTGTAGTGCTTTTAGATGTCTTTAGGTGAGAGGCCTAACACTATGTATGCCTTTGTTTGAAACATGGTTGCACTGTTTCTCTTTATGGAAGTGCAGTCAATGTGTTGTAAATTAGATGAAATTCCATTCACGTTTAGGTTGCCCTTTTTTCCTTTGAGCCCCTGCCTGCTAAAATGTTTATGCATGGGTCTGTCTAAAAAACAAAACAATGTTTACTTTGGCTTGTTTTAATGCGTTGTGTTTTTTATGTATTTGTACTGCCAAATGTGATTTTGGAATGTGAAACAACTTCCCAATTGGGACAAGTTTTCTAATTAAACCAACTTATTAATATGGAACAGTATGAATAGTAAAACAGGTCTACTTATTCAGTTTTCCAGCAGAGGACTTCTAGCCGGCAACATTGGCTCTATGTGTGTGTTGTGTGTATGTGTGTGTTTGTGAGCAGGCATGTGTGTCCGTGCGCATGCATGGGGCTGACGAGGCTGAGTAGAGTGTGTTGACCCTAATGAGGGTTAATTGCTGCTGTTTTGTCAGAATGCTTCACTTGATTAGTAGTGTGCTCCTCACTGTGAGGGGCTCAGCACTCCCAGATTACAGCCACAGATCGCTCATCATCACACAGCCTGAACACAGTCCACGCCTGCAGTAGACCCACCATGGACAGAGGGGGAGGGAGGGAGGGAGGGAGATGGATAGACAGACAGTGAAGAATGAGGTTAATTATAAAGCAAAAGGATCTGATCTTCCTGACCTCAGAAGACTAGAACAGTACAGGTGGACATGAGGAACAGAGGGGTTGTTGCTGCTGTCATGTGCTAGTTGTCATATATATGAATCCCTGGCCTAGAAATTACACACGAACTGAAACCTGAGTTTCCTACTGCTGGCCTTTACTGTCTCATCATTGTGAAATGCAGATATTTCATGTTTTTTTTTTCTTAAATCTCTTTGCTCTTCGTCTTTAGAGAAATACAAGTAACCAAACTAAAAGACAAATTGTAGGTAATCTGTTAAAAGTTCACTGTTCACTGACACCTTAGAAGTTAGATTTTTAAATAAATAAAGGTTGAAATATAATACATTTTATAATAAAAATATAATACATTTTCTGATTAGTTTTCCCAACTCATGAACACAAGATGTATCCAGCTCCTTAGCTGGGTTCCTAGCAATTCTGAGGACTGAATAAACGTAGACAAAGAGCAAAATGTATTCTCTTTATCCATCAAAAAAGAGTTTTTTGATGGGGAGGGCAGATCAGAGCTGTCTGAAATGATGGGAGCCCTTGACTCTAATTGGCCTTTTTTCAATCTGCCATTACCCTAGAGGTTCAAGTGCTTTTTCATCAATGGCCTTGGCTGCTTAAGCAATTTTCTCATTATAGAAACGGTGAAGTAAATCTTTGTATATGCCTGTATTAAAGAGTTTCTTCTTCCTCTTCTTCTTCCTCTTCCTCTTCTTCTTCCTCCACTTCTTCTTCCTCTTCTTCCTCCATTTCTTCCTCTTCTTCTTCTTCTTCTTCCTCCACTTCTTCTTCCTCCTCTTCTTCTTCTTCTTCTTCTTCCTCTTATTCCTCTTCTTCATCCTCCAAGTCTTCTTCTTCTTCTTCCTCTTCCTCTTCTTCCGGTCATGCAGAAATCCAGTTATTCCAAGAGTTTAGACACTTTTTGCCACTGTACACTCAGCAAACTCAGCAAAAGTTCAGTGCTTGCTTTGTGTCTTGTTGTATTGGTTATAACAAATGTGTTCTTAATTAAAAAACTCTCTCATTCCACACATCTAAATCCCCGTCTTGTTGACTGGACACTGTGATATGTGTCCAGTGATGTCAGTTCATTATATTATTTGTTATGCATCAGTGAACTTGTTTCACAATGAAAGATTATTTGTTGGTAATGCATCCAGTTTCTCTATTTTAAATCGAGAGGAGTGTATAATTCTTCAGATTTCTGGTCTAGACATCTTAGTTCTAATTAATATTGTACTTCAAAATGTCCTGTAGATGGAAAGCAACAGAAAGGCATGTTTGTTACTGATTACGGTGTACTTGGTTGTATAACACCATGCATTACATTATACTTATGCACATAACTGGAGAGAAAGCATGAATCCATAGAAGCTTGAGATGGAGTCACGTGGTGTTCCTCCTGGAAGGCTGGAGATATTATCTGCAGCACACTCCCCTCTAACAGGCCTCAGCTGTGTTTGAAACTGAAGCATCTCAGCATCCCGTTCCTCTTAGGTCTCATTAAGATCGCCTGCAGCACGGGTATGCATACTTATGCACGCTAACATAAATACACACACACACACACACACACGTGTGCACTGAAGATCCAAAAGCATAATTTGCAGTCTAAACCGGGTCATGCACACACACACACACACACACGTGTGCACTGAAGATCCAAAAGCATAATTTGCACATCACACATAATCTGGTTGACTAAACACCTTTACTTCCTTGTGCCCTCCCCATTTCACTTTTTTCAGCTTCAACATATGAGCACATTAAATACTGTCACATTAAATATTGAGAACATAGAACTCATAAAGCATTATTATACATGAGGCACGCCACACTTCACATAATGCTAGAACAATAAAACATAAGTGAATGGTATAGAGTGCAGAACATAATGCCTTAAAGGAGTACTCCAGCATCTCTATCTGACTCATCTGTACAGTTGATTACCATGGACATGTTCCTGAACTTAAAGACTCATTAAAGAAAACCTATTGACTCAAACATCTTTATAATATTGAGTAAGGGCTTCGTTCTGTTAGTAAACATTTATGCAATAGATGCACGTTCTTGAATTTTCCAGTCAGAGATGTTTGTAAATTAATCTTTAAGTCTGTCTGATCCAAATTAGTAAAAATAGCAGAGATCAGCATAATTGGTCTCTAGCAAAGCCAGCATAAGATCAGTGTTGGGACAAAACTTTGTATCTCCAAGATGTTAACTTTACAGGGGAAGGAAAAAAAACATCATTAACCTTAAACTTGATTCATATTCATTCAATTCATTTTAGACCATTTTTATTGGTCCATTCATCATGACATTATGACACAGTGTAAAGGGCAACTGGCATTTTACAGTCATGTAAAAAATGAAAAATGACAGAAAAGGAGACACAAGGTTTTGTTCCAACAATGAGGATATGTTGTGTTTTGAATGCTAGGATGCTGATCAACCAGCATGATCAAACCAGCACTAGACCAGCGTAACATGTTTGTTTGAACAGAACCTCTTATTTCCAAAATGATAACTTTACAGAAGAAAGAAATATCCTACTTTACTTTTAATGTAAGTCAAAGGAACCAGTCATTTTTTAAGTAATTCCGGGCTGTTTCCTGTGGTGTATTTAAGAAATGTATAAACAATTGTATAAAGGGCAACAGGCATTTTCAAATTCTGCTGAAACTGAAAAACAATAAAGACAATTTAGACCAGCAAGAAATTTGTTCTTTCGGAAATTCGACTAATCTTCCGGAGGGAAGTATTTTGCTGTTGGGGTAGGAATAGACACTGATCATCAATCTTCTACAAAAAGTATTAGTTTATCGAGGGGGGGTTACATGGATTTAAAGATGGGAAGTGTATAAATGAAGTTTGCTTTAAGAACAAAGGTAGTCAAGCACACAGTATAACATTAGATGAACAGTAACTACAAACAGTCTTGCATGTGGGGCAATCAACCAGCTCATTAACTCTGAAGCAGTCATGCTACAAATCTCCAGCATTTTAAGGCCATGTTAGTCAATACTACTCCACTAAGCAAGTTTAGTAATGTCCTCTGTTATAGTTTATACTTCAGTTTTCTATCCTATATCCTTCCATCAGTGAGAGTGAGGCCCACCCGCAAATTTGTTATGCCCATCCAAAGCACCACTCCTGGTTTCTACCGATAGGTGTGTTTTGAGTTGTGTGTTGCTTCTACAGTGTGAGCAAAATGCTCTTTTTTAAAAGATGTGACCAATTTTTTTTATTTAGAAGCAGGCAAAAACAGATTATGGCTCAAATAGCCTACCACTTCAATGCACATATTGATTATATACGAATACAAATGAGTAGACTTCATTGACGTGTTTCACTGGTTTCGAATGCTACTATATTAAGTTAAGTTAAGTTAAGTTATACTTTTTTTGATCCCACAACTAGGGAAATTCCACCTCCGCATTTAACGAGTGCCCCCTAGTGAACACACACACTAGGGGGCAATGTGCACACTTGCCCGGAGCGGTGGGCAGCCCTATCCACGGCACCCGGGGAGCAGTTGGGGGTTAGGTGTCTTGCTCAAGGACACCTCAATCATGGACTGTCAGCCCTGGGGATCGAACCGGCAACCTTCCGGTCACAGGGTCAGATCCCTAACCTCCAGCCCACAACTGCCTGATTGCCTGCTATTTACAGGGTATGAGGCAAAAATGATATAATTTATATGTATAATCATATAGCATTTTTATTTCCTTTCTAAAAATGTAATAAGAAACCTAACTAACCTGTTAAATAAACCTGTTAAACTGCTTATTTACAAAGTGCTGGTTTGCCGTAAGAACATAATACTTGCCTTTGTTCTGGTCTTGTGGCAGTAAATATAAAGTTTATGGGTTTATATGCATTATATGTGTCATGATTAGCCCCTCCCAGTCCTGTCCATGTGTTTCTGTTGTGTTTTGGTCACATGTTCTTTGTTTTGGTTTCCTAGTCCAGCCCCTTATTTTGTGACTCCTCCCCTGCTTATTCTCACCTGTGTTTCCACCTGTGTCTTGTGAACCCTCGTTAGCCCTCTTGTATTTAAGCCCTGTGTTTTCTTTAGTCTAGTGCCGATCTTTGTTTGGTTTGTTGGAGTTTGATGTTTGACGTGCTGTTTGTATTCTTTGAAATGTTTTTTAGTCTTGTTTGAGATTCTGTGTTCTTTATTGTCATGTCTGTCCCGCAATCTCGTGTTGGCTCTATGACCCTGGACTGTCTCGACCCTGATTTTGGATTTGCCCACAATAAAAGTTGCTTATCTCAGAGTATGAGTCCGCCTCCTCGCTCCCTGGCATTACAATAGGGTTATACTGCAGCTTAATGAATATTATTTTCCCAAGTTATTGTCTCAGTATTATTTGACTGGGTAAACTGTGCTTTTCACTATAAATCTCATGAATGGAGATGTGGGGAAAAAACGACTGAGGTCAGGAACTTGGTGACCTCATGGGTAGTTAAGCCATGACTGAGTCTCTTTTCAGTGAATCAGCTCAATTTGTTCAGATCATGAGTAAGATCCCACACTTGTGGTTCCCAAATGACTCTTCATTTGGTAGCATTTTTTTTTTATTCCAAAATTATTTTGGTTACTAATATTATCTATCATTTAATTTTAAAAAAGTCTGTCTAGACTCTAGTGAAAATACATGAAATTATAAAACACGCTTACTGGCAAAGCAAAAAAAGTGGTGCTGCAATGTGACCTTGCAGACTTTTTACATGTCTTGCTCTTAGAGTGATCTCTGTTGGTTGACCAATCCATGGGAGCATAATAATGAATATGTTAGATCCTAATGTCAGTGCATACTGATCAATGCTCAATTGATCATGTCTCATTTTTGTGTGTTCATATGGTTAGTTCTAACTCGTAGTGACAACATTATCTGATCATCAATGTTCTAACACTTATTTGTTGTTTAGGCTCCATGTACCCAGATGTCATAAACATCCTTGGGGGCCGTTGTCCACCTATAACTCTATTTTATCCAATCCTCTCTCTATTGTCTTGTCGCATGATCACGTGATGGTCATGCCATTTGTGTGTATATAAACTCTGCTATTCTGATCAATAAATGGAAAAAGCCTTCTGAGTACAGACCTAGTCTCTGTGGTCATTTGAGTTTCCCCCAGCCGGCTGGACTCTCAGGAGGACGGAGGGCTTCTATACACACCATGGTGTACTTCTCACTTTAATACATCCCTGATCTTTATATACAACATGGTGGCCACTCACACCTAATTGTCATCCCATTGATTGAAAACACCGGACTCTAATTTTAGCTTCAAATGAACTGCTCGCATATTTTGCCACTCAATAAATAAATTACCCAGTATGGTATTTTTGTCTCATTTGTATACCTGAGTTCAGTTCAGAAACATGAGAGATTCTAATGGGTTAACAGACTTTCAAGCACCACTGGGTATATATCACCAGCACTGTAAAGATGTAAGTTTCTGTACAGTTAACCACTTTTCATCAAAACACTCAACTTTATTTACATATCAGTGACAGAATTATGCAGAAATTTGCAAACGTCTGTGAATTTAATACACTCCCTATGCAGGATGTCAAACGTGTTTGAGCATCTTTAGTCCCACAAGTGGGTTTAGTATGACGAGCCTAGCCATTATCCACCTCCAGATGTCCAGATCTCAGGCTATCGACTCTCTTTCTCTATCATACACAGCAGGTGAGGCACAACAGCTTCTCTAGATGTATAAGCGTGTGTTTCCACTCTCTCTCTCCTGTCCTGATCCTCCTACAGTATGCTGATTACGCTAGAACATGGCAGATGCTCGTTTGGATTGGGCTGAACTCTCCCACGCAGTGCAAGAAAGGCTCTGCCCAGCCACAAATAGCACACAGCAAACCTGTGCTAAACACAGCCCCCACAGGCAGCATGTGAGCTCCATCTGCATCAGCAAACTCGCCCCAACTTTTATCCCAGCATTAACGGCATGATTCATGCTGTTAACTATTTACTCATCTGAAAAGGTCCCGCTCCCCGGATCCTTCCAGAACAGTTGACGAGGGACAAAGAAAGCATGTTAACCTTGGCAACCTTCAGTTCCTCAGTGCTGGGCTAAGGACAGGATAATAAATGTACGGATGTGGAGGCAGCAGGAGCACCAAGGATGGAAAACAATGATACAAAGTGACATACGCGTGGTGAACTCATAGTGGAGTGGATGAAATATTCACATGCTCATCTGTTTGTGCCCTGAGTGCCACGCAGGAGAAGTCGCTTATCAGCTCATCACATGGAAAATACAAACACCCTCGGCCAAAGCGATGAACCAAACATGTACGACAGCTCGTCATGTGCTCCACGTCTACCTCACACACATGCACACACATTTGCCATTAGAGAGAGAGGGGCCCCGTCCTCAGTGAGCTTCACACGGAGTACCTCAGCTTTGGAAGGCATCTCCAGTATAAAATTCTCTATCCCTCATGATTCACCTGGTTCTATGCCTTCATTAACTCCACGGTCATTAATCGGCTATCAATCATACAAATATTATTTAACTGCAGTGAAACTAGTACGTAAGCTACTACTTTGCGACACAGAAGTCTAAATCACACGGTTGAATGCAAAAGTTTGAACACCCCAAATGACATGATTTTCAAATCAATTTGATCAAATCAAATATGGTCTTTCTTTGACAATTTTAGCGCACAATGTTTAACAATTTGGAAAACTAAAATATCAAATGTGCCATAATATTGTGTATTATTTTTCCAACATTTTGCTTTCAGTAATGGAAACATGTTGTTAGAGTCTGAAGAAGGAAACCTTTCTCAGTCTACTGTTAAAAGGTACAATTGGAAAACCAAATTTTCTTTCTTGAAATATAACAATTTACTCTAATGCATGAATATATATTTGGCCTCATTTGCCAACGGTTCTTCTCAAAACCCGCTCATGCAGTTTTTGCAAGGACTCTGATTCACCAGTGTTTTATTATCTGGGATCTGTTCTTAGGTAAAATCAGAATCTATGCACACTGAAGAGCACGAAGCTACAAAGAATTCTGTGGTTTAAGAACACATCATGAATCTGATAAGACTTTTTCTTAGGACCTAGCTTAAAGACAATTTTAAGAAAAAACTATAATAATAATTAAGAAAAATAATTACAATATACTATCTATCATTCACTATGTTCTTGGTGCCCCCCGCCAAAAAAAAAAATCTTTGAAATACTGAAATTGTCAGTCATCTTGAAAGACTGGTGTTTCTTCTTTTTTGGGGGGTGAATTAGGCCTGTTATTCCCAAATTCACTTCTTTTTTCCATTATAACCCATTTTGCATTGATTGTTTTTGTGATATGGCAAAAACTAACACATTGACCTATATCTGTCTACAGTGCTGTCCAAGAGACCCAAGCCACCCATCACAATTTAATCTAAAGTTCAGTCTTAGAAGCTGTTTGCATTTTCTGCTTTCCGTCACAATCCAAGTAACACGTTGAGTGAGGTTGAGGTAGGGACTGAGGGGTGTTTTTCTTTTCTCAGTAAGAACTTCCCGACAGCTACACATCCTTTCAGACTCATAGTGCTGAGTCATCTTCTCACAGTGGAAGGATGAACAGAAACACCTGAGGATTTGAGCAGATCTGAATATAACAGTGGAGCTTGATTTAAAGCTTGAAAGCTTTAAGTGCTGTTTATCTAATGGGGACAGTTTTGGTGGTCTACCATGTCTTGAATGGTTGTTAGGAGACCCATTATCTGTAACTTTCTTTTTTTTTTTCCTTTTTCCTTCCTAATGCAAACAGATCATCTTATATCTAACCTCATCAGGCACATCCCCACAGTACACAGTACTGTATTCAGCCTACAACAGGTTAGCTCCACCCATTTACACTGAAGTTATAAGGAGTGTTTCAGTCCAGACTGCTTTTTGAATGAGGCACAATACATGGCAGCCAATCAGTAAATAAGCTCATTTACATACATCAGCCTTAAAGGCACAGTAACTAAAAAGCAGACTGTTAATGAATTGACTCTAAGGGACAAAGAGTCAAGATGCCTGACCAGTGGTCATATAAAAGTTATTTATGACTGCTTTTAATACATGATGTCACACAAATGTAGCAGGTGGGCCTCAGAGGAAGGAATAATTTATTAGAAAAATTTAAGATATGGGCCCTGTGAGGTCAGTCATAAAAGGTGTTTTAGCTTTGGTGAAAAGTGGTACATTTCATGCAGATAAAAAAACAGGTCTGATGTTCAGTCGCACGATGCTGGGGTAGAGACAGAAAGAGAGAGAGAGAGGAATAGGGAGAGGGACAGAGCAATCCTGTTCCCCATTATCCTCTCATCTTTATCTCTGAGCCTGTCCCTCCTCATGTCCCTGTTAGCACCAGCCATTTCACACGCTCAGATTTCACCGAAGCTTGATAAGTCCAGGCTGCTCGAGGTGATTCAGGCCTTTTCAGAACTTTGCTGCATGCTGGGCCATTTAAAAAGAGAGAGAGACTGCGAGAGAGTGAGACAGGAAAAACAAACGTAGATGATAAAAGCATCTCACCCATTTCTGATCACAAAAGGTGAATCGTTGTGTGGCATGTACGTGAGCTTGTGTTTATATGCATATGCAAGTGTGTGAGAGAGCAGAAGGGGAGAGAACCGGGCTGGGTCACCTCTTCAGAACCTCTGCTTTTTAAACCACAACAGCTAAAAGCACCAGCAGCTTGTCTAGCCATATCTATGACACAAAAGACAAAATACAGAAGAGGGTGTTAATTCTATCTATCTATCTATCTATCTATCTATCTATCTATCTATCTATCTATCTATCTATCTATCTATCTATCTATCTATCTATCTATCTATCTATCTATCTATCTATCTATCTATCTCTCTCTCTCTCTCTCTCTCTCTCTCTCTCATTCTGATTCTACATATCTTTATCTTTCTCTCCCTTTACTCTACTGCAAAAGCATTTCCCCTAAGGAAGCCAACACAATACAGCGTATTATTGTTATTTTCATTTCCTTTTGATTCTGCTCTCGTCTCTGCATAAACAGCCCCCATTTTCTGTTACCCTGGTCATATCAAATGCAGTTATCTAGATAACGTCTCTTATCTGATCCCTCACAGTGCCAAAGCAGGTGAGCCCAGAGTGTTTCTCAACTCCAAGAATGCAGGGAACGGACTTCTTCCTTGTGAATGCATATATATTAGATTAAGATGTGCTTAATATCACACTTGCTATTGCGCAGTACTGCTTGCCTGGCTGATTTCACAATTTCTGAGCCAACATCTAATAGCCTCAGGCCTAGTTTCCACATCAGGGGTCCCAAATCCCAGATCTGGTGACCCTGCACTATGCACATTTTTGTGCTTTGTCTCTTCTAGCACACCTGATACAACTCATTAATTACAATTAACAAGCTCCTCGTGGTCTGGGTCAGGTGTGTACACTAAGGAAAACACAAACATTGTAGGGAGCATGGCATCACCAGGACTGGGATCAGGAAACCCTGGCCTAGTCTTGGAATAAATAACTAGTGGTGATTAATAATTTAAAATCATTTTTAGTCTTGGCATGCTTAATCCAGGTCTGGGAAACTGGCCTGAAATGATTAGGTTGTGCATTATTATTCAGACTTATCAAATTATTAAGTGCTGTAAGATAAACACCAGAAGGTTTTTTTTTTCAAGTTTTTTTTTTTTTGGGGGGGGGGGGGGGGCAGTATCAACAACTCAGTAAATGCTAGATAATATCTTGTAATTATTTGATCACCACTTTCATAAATGAGGCATTCTGGATGTTAATTTAATTAAAACTTCATTCTTAGTTTTGTGGAATTATTTATAGCTCTGTTATCTAAAGATCAGTTAATTTTTCTAGACACAGCTAACATTTCTTCATTTTTTAAGCTTCAAACCTACAAATTTGTCATTATTACAAAACAAAAGCCAAAGAAAACTATCCAAGTGTGTTGTTTTAAGTTCCACAAATCAAAAGTCAGAAGTTTATATAACACATAGTGTTAGGATTGGTTACGTATGCATTTTTAGGTATATAATAATGAACATATTGAGGAAAGCAATAGAAATATTTTCTGTTGGAACTCAAAAGATTTATTTCTATCATTCAGATGATTTAAGTCAATGTAGTAAAACCTTTAAAAGTAATTCTAACTCAAAATTGCATGAACGACTGCTCAAATGTTGTAGCAACCCATTATCCTCTGGCACTGGCTTCTAAAAGCCAGTGGTACTGTTTCTGTTATGTCGTTGTTCATCAGCTGAAGGTATGTGATGTGTGGTTTTTGTGTTATTTAGCGTTGGGGCATGTGGGGCAAGTGTGTTTTGTGTGTGATGGAGGGTCGCCATCAGGTTGAAGTGTGTGGCTAATGTTGACCTCCCCTGCAGGTTCAGTGTTATGTATGTGCCTTTCTGCCTGGTGTTCAAGAAAAAGGGCACTTCTTGCAGCAGACTAATGGTTTTCTCTGTGTTTTTATACAGACACCACAATATTTTAGACCAACTGCTTTAGAAAATACAAAGGATTTCTGATGGTTGTTCTGCAAGAACATTGATATTAAAGAATGCTAATTAATGGGTTGCTCCATGAATAATGAACCACTGGCTTAAAAATGAAAATCAGTCAATTCAGGGGATTTGAGTAGTTTGTGTACTCATGCCAGTCTAATCAGACATGGTTCAGAGGCTGGTCACAGCCAGTTGTTTACATTTATGTTAGCAGCTTATGCTAACCTTGTAAGCTGCAGCATGAAACACCATCATAAAGCAACATCTGCCTGTAAATATATAACATGTTATAACCTGCAATTAGCTTAATCTGAAGATCAACCACACAAAACTTCAAGAATGCTGGGAAGCCCCACCAACATTACCAAAACAAAATTCTACTAAAGTTAGTAGTTTCATGAATCTAAAAAGGAGGCAGTACTTTTGTATATGTGCTGGCTATGTTATAAGTGTTCTTTGCTCAATCCAATTAATGAATCTCATCTTAGAGCTAGAGTGGTTATTATCCTCACAATGAATTAAGGAAATTTAAAGTCATTCTTAATTTGTCAGAGTAAATGCATCTGTCATGCTTGGCTCCTCGACTCCTCCATGTGCTCCTGTTGTGTTTACTTCCCAGTCCTGTCCATGTGCTTTTGTTTTGGTTTTCAGTCCTGCCCTCTTGTTTCATGACTCCACCCCTGATTGTCTCCACCTGTGTTTCCATCTGTCCCTCGTTTACCCTCATGTATTTAAGCCCTGTGTTTGCCCTTTGTTTTCACTGGTCTTTGTTTGATATGATTCATGTTTGATGTTTGATTGTTTGTATGTTTGATATATGGTCTGAATTGTTTTGTTTGGTGTTCGTTCCTCCGGCCTTTGTACTCTGTTTATCCTGTGTTTTTTTTCATTATGTCTGTCCCTCCGTATTAGTCACTTAAACCTGGACACTCTCTGTATTTGCATTCTTCAATAATGGAATTCAACTTGAATTCAATAATACACAAAATGTGTCACCTCCAGTGCTGCTGAGAGACCCATGACTCGGAGGCCCTGGCCCCAGCCACCACTCCCGCACAGTCGGGGGTCTGCCACCGATTAATCAGGTGTGCGTCCAGCACAGTAAAAATCGATGCATTGGAAGAAAAGCTGTGAGTGTTTACGGGCCACTCCTGGCAAAAGCTCATCATTTTTATTGACTTGGGTCTATCAGAGGACAGCGTCTGTGTTTCTTTATTGGTTTCAATCTATCTGTAAAGAGCAGGGGGGCTACAGTGGCTGCATAGCTGATGAATAAATCATGCACACAATAGCGCGCACACAACACAATCTGCCCGCGCACTCAGACACACACATACACATACAAAATGCCAAGGGCAGAGAAGATTTAACAGATGCTTCCAGTTGTTGGGGAGAATCAGCATTGGATAACATAATTTAACATGACTGTCTTTTTTAATTTAAAAAAGTTTATTAAAGGGCAAGGGCGAAAACCACAATGAATGTCCATGACTTTCGACACCCAGCTGGAACTACATTAAAAATCGGCATGCAGAATATTTTGCCAAATCCTTGTTAATATACATTTATTGCTGCATTTACAAATGCAAGTAAAGACTGCACTATAAACAGCAGCAGCCATACGTCACAATGTCCACAAACGCAGCCGGCTTCTCTGGGCTCAAACTCATCTGCAATGGACTGATGCTTAGTGTAAATATGTATTGTGATATGACAAGTCAACCTTTCAGATTGTGCCCAAGCCCTGCTGGAAAAAAAAAATCATCTAGTAACATTTAATGCTAACCATAAAGCCAATTCCCATGAGAAATTAATACCATCAGGTTTAAATCCTAAAGGTTCTAATAGCCTTTTTTTTCTAGCAGGGAAGGACCACCTATACTGGTGTAAGGTTCATAAGCCAAAATTTGTCATGGTGTGGGAGTCTATTAGTGCTCATGGCATGGATAACTTGCATGTCTGTTAAGGCAGCTTTAACACTGAAAGACACATACAGCTTACATAACAACATATCTTACTTTTTAGATGACATGTTCTTTAGAAATGTCCATGCTTATTTCAATATAACAACACTAAGCCACATTTAGCATTTCTTGCAACAGCACAGCTGCGTAATCAGAGAGTGCAGGTGCTAGAGTGTCTGCAGTCCAGACCTGTCTCCCATTGAAACATGTGGTGCATTATGAAGCACAAAATACATCAAAGACCCATTTACACAACTGAAGAATGGCAAAAAATGTTCAGAACTGGATAAATTGGTGTCTCCAGTCCCCAAATGATTAAGTGTTCTTAAAAGAAAAGGTGATGTAACACAGTGGTAAACATGCTCCTGAAGGTTTTTGGAAAGTGTTGCAGGCATCAAATTTGGATTAAGCGTACATTTAGAAAACGGGGCTTAAGGTAAAACATCAGATATGTTGTATGTTTTCTGCCTTCTGTTTTTGTTAGCATGTCATACTGGAATAGTGGTACATATTATAACGTTTTATAATTTTACAGTCCTTGGCCTTACGTATACACACACATACATGCACTACACCACACAGTTATCACAGCACCTCAAACATATGGTAAGGGGTTGGAATGGCATAAAAATGTGGCTACATATGCAGGGCTGGTTACACACACTCACACATTCAAAGGTTGACCCAGAGGTTGTGAGCCTGGGAGCTAAGTGCTGACACACACTCAGGTATCTGTTACTGTTATCTGAGGGAAGAAAAATGGGGAGGTTCAGAGACAATGGACTCCTTCTCTGTCCTCTGTGATAAAGAGAGACACACAGAGCACACACAAGTTCGTGTATTGATCGCAGACGGCTAATCGTGTCTTTGTAGAGAGCACCATGCTACCCACTATCACCCTGCTCATTTAGAGTTCTATAAGCGGTTACCAGGTTCACTATTTGCTGCACAATCCCATTTACTTATCTACCTTTGCCTAGCGTATACAGTGCTTAGTGGTACTTTGGCCCCGTGTACACCTGGTAGATGTATGCATCATTATTTTTCTATATTTCTGCAGAATTCAATTTGTGAGATGCAAACAAAGTCAGTCAGAGTGGTTTGGTATGAAAGGGTGCATTGTAAAGAAACTTATCAACTCAGGTTTTTTCAGTGTTGATGATAGAAATGAGCCGTCTGAAGATTTTAATGCATATAACAAATGTTACGTGACATTGTTTAAGATAGTTTTGAGAAAATATATTGGCCTAAACCATATTTTTTTTAAAATCTGTTTGTGCTGGAGAGGCAGATATAGGGCATTGTAAGGCAAAATAGTCCTGAAGAAATGTATTTCTTCAGATTTACCACTAATTTACCATTATCAATATTACATACAAAACCCCAAAGACGTGTTCACTGGTTGTTTTGGATAGTAAATATAATGGCTAATAAAATGGTGTTGTAGACACCGTGCAGTTTCTATGACCAAAAAAAAAAAAACACCATTTCATATCAAACCACTTTTGATAGGAACTGGAAATCACAACGTCTACCAGGCGAATAAGAACCCTCTTTTTTTAAAAACATCAACTGCAGAAGTCAACACCTTCCTTTAAATTGCAGTAAATTAACACCACACAAAATTGAAATTTTGAATTTTGAAAATCAGAGAAATGATAAAAAAATGAAACAATGTATCCAATTAGTTGGGTTTGATTTAATTTTGATGAGACTAACTGGAGGCTCATTTGACTTAAGTGTAAATATGCATATCATTCAAGTCTTGTTTTCAATCCAGATACAATTTGTGCAAAGTGACCAGCTGTAAACGGGGTCTACGATTAGGCAGATAATACATTTCTGAAATAATCTTAGTAAATATACTTTTGATTTATAGCTGTTGCCTGTGCAGTTGACCACACAAGATACCACATAGTGAAAGAGCCACTAGTGCCATAATGGCATGAGGCTGCTGTCAGCATGAGGATAGATGAAGGCAGTGATGATGAGAGAAAGTAGAGGTCTAACCACAGGATTAACCTATCATTCATCCACTGCCAGCTAAATAGGGGCCTGTCCACTGTGGACGACAGTCCAAGAGACCTCTGCTAAATTTTGTGTATATGTGTTTTAGTGAGTGTGTGCGGGCATGTGTGTGTGTGGGCTGGTGAAGAGTAGATTATCGAGGGCCATCTCGGCAAAGTCTTTGTCCTTTAAGGCAAGGGCGAGTCCCTGCAATTTGATGGACGAGAGAAACAACAGAAATTGACACCCATATCTGCAATCATTCTTCACACAGGCTACTCACTGTGTGTGCTTGTATGTGTGTGTATGTGTGAACTATTACTGAAGGCAGATTTTAGAGTATGCAAGTGACAAACCAAAGAAAAGCACATACAAGCTTCACTTATAAAGCTGTTCTATTCTAGGTAACTGTTTTTATTGGACAAGCTTTATAGAGCATGGTCAAAAATCCCATTCCACCCAATAAGAAAGTGTACCACAGAACTTAGTTTATGTGAAAGTGAATAAATTTAGATTTCATGAATATTTTCAGATGGTATTTACAGAGCACAATGTTAGGACAGATTTAGTATAGCTTATTTTATCATTGTTTTATGAGTATTAGCTAACACTAGTAGAGACATGGGAAGTAGGAGTGCTGAAGCCCTCTCAGCACCCGTACTTTCCACATCCTTACTAGTGGGTATTTTTGGATTCTTTAAGTGCAACTGACAAAAATGAATTAATAAATAATAATCTGAGCATAGTCAAGACTTATGGATGATTTAATGTGGAGATTGTGTATTTATTTTAATGTTTTATTTGCTTCTCTCGCCAACTGCCACTTTGGTGGTGCATTGCTACAGAAATAGGAGGCTAGTTTTGTGGCCCAAATCAGCCTTGTGTTGTTTTTAAATAATGTTCATGTTCAATTGTTTCTACTTCATTTGAAAACAGCAGCCATGCTGTACGATATGTGAAAATTCCATGATGAATAGTCCAATCAACGTTAAAGTGCCCTGATAAAATCTCTTTACATTAACTTATACTAGATGTAAAGAAAATTCCAAGAAAGTTGGAAACTTGGTAGTGTTCCATTGCTAGTGGGTCATGATGAGACTGCTTCAATATATATATTTTTGCTTTTCTAGAGGTTGAGAGATAAATGAAGATTAGAAGCGAGGCGTATGCTATTTCTGCTGTTCACTGGCACTCAAGGCACTCCTGTATTAGTAACATGGTCTTTTATTTGTCTTTTATACTGGTAACATGCATTATACTTTATATACATCTGAGGGATTTTCTCCCCTTACATTCTGCACCAAAACAAATTGGTCATTTTGCATGTCAGTCAAAATGCCTCTTGGCCATGTTATGTAGTCAAAAGTGCCAGACTCTCTACCAATAGGCAGAAGTCTGGCCTGTGAGACTAGAGCTGAATTATTCAAATAATAAATAACTATGAACTGTCATTATTTTATTATTTTATGCATTTTTCTTTCTTTCATTGTCACATGCTATTGCTTTTGTTGATTGAAAGAACAGTATACAGAGTAGAAATGGGCTGAAAGCTTAAGGACTTGATGACTTTTTGATACATTTCATGTCTTATTTCACTTCATAAAATGTTTGGTGGGTCTCAGCACAATCACTGCTTCTACTTGGCGGTCCTAACAAATTTAGATTTGTCAGTTCTAAACAAATGTGTGCTACTCATTTTCAGTAGGTTGAATCGTATTTATATAAAGCTTGCATGTTTGTGGGCAGAGCACAGAAAGGCCAATTGTGGAAGACAGTCACAATGTACACACGAACTCACGTGTGCTCACAATCAGGCCCTATGTTGTACTAAAATGGTTAATAGAACATAAGCATGGTAATTGATATAGTCCTAATAAATTGGCAGTGACCCAGCCATTTAAATGATTAGTCTCAGTATGTATGAATGACAGACAGGGTAGCCCTGCACTGTCGCACTGTCCTGTTTCACACTGAGAGACTAAAGCCAGCAACTAATGAGCTCACTTAGTCACACGTCTATACAGTCTATGCCAGCTCATTCTTGAACATAGACAACTCTGCCTTATAATAAGCTCTTAGAGAAACAAGAGTTTTCTGAACAAGCAGTTCACAAAGTTTAATGAAAAGAATGAAAGAATGTTGTTTAGTAGTTCAAGTCTGAAAGTATAATGCATTTAAATCATGGTCAGTAAATGCTCCATGTTATAAATTGGCTGAAAACACAATCTATGAAGAAAGAGAAAGCCCAGATTTGCACTGTTGAAACTCATTCTGTATTGCAAACAACACAGCCAAATGCTGCCATTTCTTGACATTCTATTAAATGGGCTTGTGCTGCCTCCACTCTCCGTGCAGGCTTTGAGGAGGTGATGACAGGGAGAGAGAGTGAGAGAGAGAGAGAGAGAGAGAGAGAGAGAGAGAGAGAGAGAGAGACTGAGTGAGAGAGGGAGAGAGAGAGAGAGAGAGAGAGAGAGAGAGAGAGAGAGAGAGAGAACACTGGTGGCACACTGCCATCTAGTGGTGTGTGGAAAAGGGCCTGCAGACTCTCTCTCTCCCTCTCTCTTTGTGTGTGTGTGTGTGTGTGTGTGTGTGTGTGTACTCACTAAGTTTACCAGTTGTGGAATATCACTCTCTATGACTGAAGCAGTCTCTGTTTTGTTTTGCATGTGTTTTTACATACTTCTCACAGTGTAAACTGTACTGTGTAAACAGTGTCTGTAGGTGTGGAGCTGGAGAAGTCAAGATTTTATTGTTACTGCTAAGTTGGCTTGATGGTTTCTGATGAACCACCACATTTGTCACAAAGCGCGTCTCTGACTCACAGTCATACTAGCACATACTACATATTGCAAATTTCTCTCATATTGCAAATTTTTCTCTTTTTTGTCTTAAATTATTAAAGTGTTTATTATTTTAAATAAATGGTTGCAATTGTAACAACCAAAAGTTTCCCTCTGGTATCAATAAAGTACTCTGATTCTGATTTTGATATACTGTTTATGGCAAAAACATACTGTATAAGGCAAAATCTTTCCTAATTTTTAATTTTTTTAACTTTTAATTTGATTTTGGAGCATTTATATTGGTCAATCAATCATGGATTTTTCAGATAATTTAAAGGACAGCTGTTCACATGATGCAGAAAAATTCAAACAAAACTACAAATATGGAGATACATATCTGTGTGTAATGTCTATGAGGGGCAATATGACCTGCTTTGTGACTTCATTTGCCAAAGCAAAACTTTAGCAACCACCTGGGATGCCATACCAGTGACCTAACTACAACTTAGAAATCACTTGGGATGTCGTAGCAATGGCTTTGTCGAGCCAATTTAAAGTTTGTTTATGTACTTTCCCCTTTTACTTATTATTATTAGTACTAGTAGTACTAGTAGTAGTAGGAATAGGAGTAGGAGTAGTAGTTGTTGTAGTATAGCTTTAGCTTGAATCTTATACTCTAGTATAGAATATTTAAGAAAGAAGTGTCAGAATTTGCAAGATGGTAATTTTTTGTTTATGTAAATGCCAGTGTGTTGTGGGCCCTTAAACTAAAGTGGTGGATGGTTGTATCTACTAGACCCCCAGTATCCAGCTACAGAGCACAGCACTGCAACTTCACACCCGACACCTTTTAGACCTGCACTTTCAGTTTCTTACCATCTGGTTTGCAATTGCAGCCATACTTTTGGCTCTCGTGAGTACGGGAGACAATAGGAGGTTAAACTTCTACATCAGTCTTATTAGATGAGGGAAACCATTTTTCACAGAGAAACTATTTGTATCTGTGGTAGCACTTTTGGCACTGCAGACATTACTACATCGCAGACTTTGTGTTTTATTTCATGATCACATTGGCTACATTTCATATTGCTCTCTACTCTCTATGTAGAGAACAACGTAGGTCATAAAATAATGGCTTCTACACCCAAATAGAGCATTATATATCAAATAGAAAGCCATTTATTTATGCTACATGGTTCCTTATCTAACATTTAGAGCACTGTTTGTGCGCAGAAGCCATTGTTTTCTGACCTATGTAGTGTACTATGTAAGCAATATGGAGCCATTTAAGATTCAGACATAGTACATCATACATCATAGACATCATAGACATCATATCCAGGGCTGAGTGTGAGGGTCTAAGGGTGCACTAGTAGAGGGTCTAAGCTCTGCAGTTAGACACTTCTCCTCTGCTTTACAAATAGTCACTTTTGTTTAAGGGCCATTGCATCAATGCAGTGTTATGTACTTAAAGATATTATATCTTTTTGGAAATACTGACATAAGCTGTCTATAAATACTTAAGTATTGCTTTATAAATGCCATTCAATGCTTATACATATGTTATAAAGACCCTACCTAGATAGTCTACAAGTTAAGCCTTATCTTATAGAGTGAATTAAATGATAAACACAGTGGAAGTGGAAGATTTAAAGCAGGTGAAGCTTCAAAATTATTTCTACCCAACTTCTGTCCTTTTAAGCCACATTTAGAGCATCTGCAGTAGGCTGGAGCTGAGCTACGCTTGGGGGTAATCTCCTGTTACACTTCCACACTTCCACACTTCAGCTAAATGGCTGGGGTTGGCTAGCACATTGAAGATACAAGTGCAGCTCTTTGCCTTCTGCTTCTCAGATAGGGCTCGTCTTTTTGGGAGGTCGGCGAAGATCAATGTTGACTGCGCAGTGTAATCATCGGAGGAATACGATTAGCATATCTTAGCGTGAATTGAGTTGTCGAGCTGATGTGGCCGAGGGAGGCGTGATTAGGGATTGATTGTCCTGGCTAGAGAGGCAGTGAGATTGGAGAATGGGCCGAACAGGAGAATGTTAATGAAGGCTGAGACGAAGCCTGCGGCCGCCCCGCTCTCTTAATTACCTGAGCCTATCTGCATGTCCGAAGGGCCTGGCCCGCTCACTCTGTGTGTGATAAACAACAGTGAATGTGTGTGTCTGACTCAGACTGTGATTAGTGGCTTCAGCTTTCAGTCTTTCTCACTTTCAGTTCTCTTTCTTGCTCACTGTCTCACTCAGTCCGTCATTTCAGCTCAGTTCAGACCCATGGCCATGCTCACTTATAGTGTCAGCAAAGTAGCATCAACACGACAAGAACCTTTAGAACATTTAGATCTCCTTTTCCCTCACAAGAAGAAAGATTAATATATAGCCCTCCAGGGAACATCCCGTATTAATAAATGGCCATGCCATAGTAACATGTGGGAACAAGATCCCAATGTGTGCCTACCACTTGGTAAGGCTTTGGAACGAGGTAATTAAGTCATAGCTATGACTTAGTAAGGCCTGGAAATGAAATCATGCCTTAAGCTGTGATCCAGCCTTAATTATCTCATTCATATGCCTTACTAAGTCGATAACTATCTTGTTCCCACTCCTTACTAAGTTGTAGCCACGCTGTTTTTTTTGTTTTGTTTTGTATTGTTTTGTTTTTTTTTTAAATGCGATGTCACCAGCAGGGCTGTGTAGATTAAAATGGATCACAGTAAAATAAAAATTACTCTCTGTGTCTGTCTCTCTCTGTCTCTCCCTTTCTGAGTCTCTATTCCTGTCTTTCCCTTTCTCTCGCTCTCTTTCCCTTTCTTAGTCTCTCTTTCTCTCTCTTTCTGTCTCACTCAATTTCTCTCTCTTTCTCTCTCTCTCTCTTTCTACTCTCAGTCCCTCTCTCTTTCTCTCTCTCTCTCTCACTCTGGGTAATGATTTGGAGTGATCTGTGGAGCAGTGATAGTGCTTTTCCTCCTCCTCCAGTTGTCTGACTGCATGCCCCCTCTGGCAGTATTTCACAGAGTGCTCCTGAGGGACATGCAGCTTTCTCCCTCCATTCAGGAAATTGGCCTTACAAACAGACAGCCGCGCTGTCTAACGCACAAACAGAGCCATATTCCCCCATCTCTCTGCTTTTCAGCGCAGAGATGATGCCGATGCTCATAAATATTTATCAGCTCTCGTTGCGATATGATCTGTGACAGAGCCGAAGACAATGGTTTAATGCGCTCAGTGCTTTTAGACATCCGTGGAAATAAAAGGCAATAAATGCTGCCAAATGGCTCTGAATTTCATTAGGAGGCCTTCATAGGCTTTCTTTGCAAAAGTGGCTCATGAGGCCCCTCTTTGGTGATACGCCTTCATTTATTACCATCATCATCGTCCTCCTCATGCACACGGGTGCCTGGTGCAGGCTGTCAGGGTGTGACTGACAGATGTCAGATGCGATTAGATTTAGCGCTGTGGACGAAGAGCGTTCAGCTCTGTACTGTACGCAGCTCCGCAGGTCTCGATTGTCAGCCATGAAATGGAACAGACATCTCAAATGAGTGAACTGCTAAAGCTAATATCCTCTTACACGTACAGCTCACTCTGGATGTCTGGATTTAGTCTTGCTGTCAGTGCAAGGAGAGCCAGAATTGCTCTACAGCAAAGAGGCAGCGTGCATACTGTAATAACTGCCACGCACACCTCATTTGGCCAAAATCTGCCCAGAGCAGTTTCAGATCAGTGACCCCTGATATTTGGTTGTGGCAAGCAGCCACGATTTGCACTCGAGGCCAACCATGTGGTTAATTGTAATTGCTGGGCTCTTTGTCCTTGAGATTTGGACATCATTGCACCTCAGGATATGCCATCACAGCCTTCTTTTCCATTTTAATTTCTTTAATACCATTTGAACACTCTGGCAACCCTTCAGATCATAACATATTGTGACTAATTGACAAATAGAAATGTCCAAAATTTTACAATTAACCTATAAAAATGTGTTTCTCATTCTCTGACAAAGGTACCATTTCAGAGGTACAAGATTTTGCTAGGACAGTGATGATATGTTTTATATCACATGTATCTTTAAATACAGGCCAAAAGGAACGGGATAGGGTTACAGCACAGAGGGCAAGGTAGGTAGATTGGAAAACATCTTGGGGATGTCACATATCCCCAGTCGTCAATTTGTTCACAGGAAAATCTGCCATATATATCTAGCACCCAAGGTGCTAAAATAAAAGCATAAAAATGTAAATTGTCTCATATTGGTTGCCTCCTCATAACCTGTCTCTGCATCTGGAAGATTCATCCACAAGAATTATGAACTATGTAGGTCCTACCACATCTTATACAACCCAATCTCGAATAAGTTGGGACAGTAGGAAAAATTTAAATATAACCGAGCAGCAGTGGTTTACAAATCATTTTAGAAATGTATTCAATTGAAAACATTACAAAGACAAGATATTTGGTGCTTCAACTAATTAACTTGTATAGCGCTGTTGTTGGGAGAAAACCTTGTATCTCCAAAATGACGCCTTTACAGGAGAAGGAAAAAACCTACTTCACTTTTAAGTCAAAGGAACTGGTCGTTTTTCCAAGTCATTTTAGGTCATTTCTTATTGTCGTCACCATGAAATTTACACACAGTGTAACATGTATTTTCAAATTAGGCCAAAAACTATAAAAGGACAAAATGGAGAGGTTTGCTTCCAACAGCAGCCATGTATATGCTTGTTCTAAACTTGATAAGTGTTAAAAATGTTAGGACAGGAGCATTCTTACCACTGTATTACATCATTGTTTCCTTCAAACAACATTCAGTAATCATTCAATAACTGAGGACTCCGTGTATTGGGTAATCATGAAAGTTATTTTTTTACATTCTTGTTTGATACAGCACTTCAGCTGCTCAGCACTCTCCAATATCTTGTACTTCATAGTCCACACGTCTAACTATGAAGCCATGCTGTTGTAACACATGCAGTATATGGTTTGGCATTGTTTTGCTGAAACAAGCAGGAACATCCCTGTAAAGATGTTGTCTAGATGGCAGCACATGTTGCTCCAAGAAGAATTAGGGGTGGGTGATAATAAACAACTGTCACATTCCCCACTCTTTGAAGGCATATGATTCCCTAAATATAACTAAAGACCAGCAGTGCGGTTTCTGAAGTTTACAGCTCCTTTGGTATCACTGCAGACTGGCAGGGTCGTCTACAGAGCACCGCTAGTATCCTGTTAATTGGTTCATGCCAAGGTTCCCTTTCCTCCATATAACACTGTGGGTGCTGCAACAATAATAGATGTCTTGCCTGTTTTTATGATATCCTTGCCATGTGTACTGCATGAAATTGTTTGTAATTAATAGAGTCATCATGCTTGTTTACTTAATAAGTAAGTATTGTAGTAATACTTTTTCATAGTTTTGGTTGGGAATCAAAGGATAAAAATGCAACAGCCAAACAAGCTCTCCCATTAGTTAGGACTTCAGGAGCTGGACAGAAGACACATTACTTATTAGACTAACCACCAGTATAACCACTGACAGTGAATGTGAGCTCTAGTCTAACCAGGGCTTTTGATGAGTCACTGTAAAATCCCCAAA
This sequence comes from Pygocentrus nattereri, assembly GCF_015220715.1. Lineage (NCBI taxonomy): Eukaryota > Metazoa > Chordata > Actinopteri > Characiformes > Serrasalmidae > Pygocentrus > Pygocentrus nattereri. The sequence goes on along the minus strand of NC_051213.1, from coordinate 32,235,407 downwards.
AGGTTAATTATAGGTTGATGTCTGTTACCAGCTTCAGATAAAACGGATCAGAAAAAACATGTATCTCCATTTTTTCCTTTTTTTACTACATTATTTGAGCAATGCAGTTGTCCTTTACATTGTGTGTAAATTTCATGATGAATGGACCAAAAGAAATTCTCCAAAATTACATGAAATATATTTATGTTTATGTTAACTCACATTGTAAGTAAAGAACGTTTTGCCCTCTACCCTCTACTGTAAACTTGCCATTTTATAGAGGCTTGTTTTTCCTTGCACAGAGACGATTTGGAAATGTTTGCCTTTAATGTAAACCATAATTAGCTTAGCTCTAACACACTCTTAGAAATTCACCTGTCCATTATGTCCATTAGCAGAGTTTTTTAAAAAGTTCATTCTCTCTGTCAGTCTCTTAATTTATTGTATCTCTCTCATTCTCTCTACCTTCATCTGTCCTGTCCTTCTTTGCCTTCCAAGACCTCTTCCTCTTTCTCTCTATCTCCTTCATTCTTTTATCTCTACATCAGTTTCTTTCTCTCTCTCTCTTTCTCTCTTTCTTCTATCTCTTTCTCATCTCTGTTTTTCATTCTCTCTCTCTCTCTCTCTCTCTCTCTCTCTCTCTTCATCTTTCTCTCCCTGTTTTCTTCTCTGTAATTGTCTCTTGCTCTTCCTTTCACTCTTTTCTTCTCTCTCTGTCTTTCATAATCTTCCTCCCTCTTTCTCCACCTCTTGTCTCTCACTCTCTCTGTCTCTATCTCTCTCTGTCTGCCTCTCTCATTATTTCTGCATTGGTATACATCTCACTATTTTTCTTCTCTCTCTCTCTCTCTCTCTCTCTCTCTCATGGGTATCTCTCTCTCTTTATCTCTCTGACTCTCCATCGTCTCCCTCTGTCAAACCAGTCTGAATGACTTACATTTTAAGCGTTTAACTCAGAATTGTTCAAAAAAAAGGTGGAACTCCCCTCTAAGCGCCTCAGCATCAAAAAGCTTGAAGAACTGTATCACTCTGTTGAACATCTTCTCCTTTACTTTAAGACTGCATTGATTGTGTGCAAGATGAGTAAGCACTCATAAACAATACACAAGATGAGTAATAAAACAAATACCTTATGAAGAAGAAGATGAGTAAGCGTGTGGGTAGAATGATTGGGTCTGAATCATTCAGTCAGTAACTGGAAGCTATTTAACCTCTGTCTTCATTCATACAGCGAGTCTATTTTCATCTGCTCTGCTCTGCGTTAGTAAAAGCAGCACCTTGGCTTTTTCCATTCTCAGACTGGACGGGGTCCACTTGGCTGAAATGACTGAATATGCAATATGAAGTGATAAAGTGATCCATTTACATTCATTCATTCAGCTTAAGACTTCTCTTTGTTATAGCATCACCTTGATTTCTGGCGCTGTGGATTTCTGGAGGGAGGCACTGTAGTATAGATGGTTTGTGCAGTGACCATCTCTTTGCTCTGTGGTCAAACTGAGCGTTTTCTCAACAGAGTCTGGACTGTTTGTCTGGGTGATCAGTGCTCACAGCTGCCTCTGATTCATATCACAGCCGAAACACTGAGCATGTAGCTCTCTCTCTCTCTCTCTCTCTCTCTCTCTCTCTCTGTCTCTCTGTCTCTCTCTCTCTCTCTCTCTCTCTCTCTCTCTCTCTCTCTCTCCTTCTCCAGTGAGTTTCTCAATCTCTCTTCCATATATCTGTCTCTTGCTTTCTTTCTTTATCCCTCTCTCTTTCTCCATCTCCCTCTCTACTCGCTGTCTCTCACTGTATCGTCCTCTTTTTGTCTCTCGTTCTCTGTCCCTCTCACTCTTTTTCTCTCACGTTCTCTCTACCTCCATCTGTTCTCTTTCTTTCATGACCTCTTCCTTTTTCTCTCTATCTCTTTCATTCTTGTATCTCTACGTCAGTTTCTAGCTATCTTTTCCTCCTGTCTCTCTTTCTTCTCTATCTTTCTCATCTTACTCTCTCTTTCTCTCTCTGTTCGTCTCTTTCTCCCTCTGTTTTCTTCTCTGTAATTGTCTCTTGCTCTTCCTTTCTCTCTTTTCTTCTCTCTCTCTTTCACCATCTTCTTCCCTCTTTCTCGCCTTCTTGTCTCTCACTCTCTGTCTGTGTCTTTCTCTGCCCCTCTCTCTCTCTCGCTCTCTCTCTCTCATTATTTCTGTATTGATATACATCTCTCTGTCTCTCTCTTTAATTGGTATCTCTCTCTCTCTCATTATTTCTGTATTGATATACATCTCTCTCTCTCTTTAATTGGTATCTCTCTCTCTCTCCCTCTCTCTCCCTCTCTCTCTCTCTCTCTCTCTCTCTCTCTCAATGTTGGGGGGTGATAGTGGTGTTAGGTATTGCTGTTTTTCTGTTAAGGGTTCTTGTGTCTGATTGTGAGTCAACAGGCAGGGTGACAAGACAAAAGCTCCACTTTTCTCCACCTGACCTCATACATACACACGTAGACGCACTCACCGGCCACACACACACACACACACACACACACACACCAACACACATCCTCACAGACATCCTCACAGATACGGCTACATGATTCAAAGCTACAACCACACAGACATCCCTGTTCTTCTTTACAGTCTGTATCATATTACTCAGTATTCTACTGTTTATAGGTGCCGATGTGTCTTGCACACAGGCAAAACACCATTAGATGCACAGATAAAATTCACACATGTTCAGACCATGTTCTAACACTGAATAGTGGATAAAAACATCACCCCACACATGGGCAAGAAATAACAGTATGTTATACTAGTAGTACTACCTCCATGGTAGCATTAACATGGCTGCATACCAGTGTTGGTTTTGTACCACTGCCGTTTACTGGAAGGCTTATAACACTGTTGTTTGTAGCATAGATAGAAGTAGACGTATTATCGTTTTAAAGTACTCAGGAAAGTACCAATCAGAATTTAGCTTGAGCGCATGGAGCTGATTAAATGTAATCAGTTATTGCCCAACTCTGCTGGCATGTTCTGAGGATACCATTCACACACACACACACACACACACACACACACACACACACACACACACACACACACACACACGCACACAGACACAAACTTTGGAGAATGCAGGGTGATGCTAACAAATAAAGAACAGCCAAAACGCATCACAGCCCAATCACAGCAAAGAAAAAGTGTTTCTTGAGCTGAATCACCAAATGAAACCCACCTCAGCATGACCCCTATAAATGACCACTGCTGCTGAGGGGGAGACTACCAGCCAGGCATATTATTTCTGTTGAGCACATTGACCCGGTCGAATGCTGTACAACCAAGTTGAACAAGATTTGATTCCTTTTATCACCATTCTCACTCCCAGAGGATACTCAGAAAACTTCACTAAGCTTCACAGAAAGTAAACTTCATGAAATAAACAACACCAGACAAGGGGAGGTTTTCTTGTGAGCTTGTCTTGTGAGTGTCCATGATACAGAACACACATAATAACAAAACTGTATGTACTGGGTGGCAAATTAATGTTTTAATCCACATGTGAGCAAAAAAGGTGCCTTCAAAGGTGTGCAAGTTACCCACCAACCCAGTAGTTTTGAGCTGTTTTCTATGGGTGCATTTTTTTAATTTGGCAAAGCAGTGAGGCTCGACCCATGCTTGCTCATAAAGCATGATTACATCACCCGTTTAAGACGTTTTTTATACATTATACATATTTAGCACCATTCAAGAACTAAAAACCGCTTACAAATTCTTCAAAACATGAAACAGAAGAAACAGACATGGAGACAAGAACACAAAACCATAGAACCACAAGCAGAGGCAGGACAAGACTTGGTAAAGAGCTAATTTAAGGCTGCGGATAGTTTTAAGCAAGAGAGAAGAGATAGGGTTTAAGATTAGGTTTAATTTTGGAGACAGAATTAGCCTGTTTGACATGTGGGGGAAGAGATTTATCTCCAATGATGCTGAATAAACCTGAGTGTACATTTCTTTTCACAGTGCCCATGTTATCTGCTCCAAACAGCACAACAGTAGATTATTTATAAGAATACAACCTGCAAACCTACAGTTTGTGCAACAACATTCCAAAAAAACCTGATGCTTTAAGAAACTGACTGTTGAAATCTGGCGACATAGATTTGAATACATAGGCACTCTTTTCCGCACGAATGAAAAACAGCATGCATGCATTTCCTGAATCATGGTGTGGCAGCCACTAATTTCATCTCAGAAATGCACATTGTAGTCAGACGGAAAGCATCACAGCACAGTGATTGTTGTTATTATCTGGTAAAGCATAGCAACGTGCAGTCACAGCATACATTGTTTTCTTATGCAGTACGTATTTCTTCAGATAATATCAACTACTTACAGGGAAGTGCGGGTGCAGTGGGGACTGTAAAACGCCTACATTTCACGATTGCTTAATTGCTACAACTTATGAAAGTATAATAATCTGAGCAAAGGAAAGAGCTATGAGTGTTGTTTTAAGAAGGAGTATGTATTTTTATGTTTTATTTATATTTTATCAAAACCCGCAGTCATGCGCTGTTTAACTCTGCATTTTAATTATAGCATTGCTTCGCTTGCGACCTGGCAGGCATTTTCATGGCATCGTTAAATCACAAGCAAGTCAAATTGTTTGCAGGTTTGTAGGCAGTGCCCCAAAGTGGCCTAATGTTGCTTTTTCAAACATAAACAATCAACTTATATTGTTGTCTTTCATCACAGTATAGCATGGGTGGGGACCTCCAGTGCTGGAGGGCCAGATTGCCGCATAGTTTTATGATTTTCCTGCTTAAACACACCTAATTCAAATCATCAGGCAATTATCAGGGTATGTTTGTTATGTCAGAGCAGAGAAATGAGCAAACTGTGCTGGTTTGCCAGTTCTACATCCATGCATTATAGCATGTTATGACACATTCAATTCAATCTAATGGAAAAAGGCATCTCATCACTACATTTTGCATATCATCACTATGTTCATCATGGATGACATGCAAAGAATGCAATCCTGAGACCCTGACTGGGTAGCTTTTTCACGGAAGCCCCCGAATAGTGTACACACCGGCTTCTGCAGACAGCACGAAGAGACTCTTGATGCACTAGGGCAGAAGTTGCTGATTGGGGGGTGGGGGGATGGGGGGGGGGGGCAGGGGGTTGAGGGGGTGGGATTAAGAAAGAAGGTTGTAGTTCTGTAAATTTATGAGATGACCAGGTGCTCTAGCAATTGTGATGCTAATAGCCTTACTTTAAGACTGTTTGCTGTTATGCTGCATTTGTATGTTGTTGTTATAGCGCCATTACGTGCCTCGTAGCAGTACGTGACCAACAGTGGCATACTGCCATGCAAACATTGCCATGGTGACGGCAAGGTTAACTATCAGAGGAAAGTTTTTGTGATATCAATTGTTTATTTAAGATGGAAAAGCAAACGACCTGCAGGGCAGAGGTCAATTTACCCAGCTGGTAATTAGACTATGCTTTTCACCTGTGTCATTTGCTGATAGCCTACTTACATGCTTCTGTTTTTCAGTAGGTGGAGGGAGTCAGAGAGAGCTTCCCTGAGGCAGAACCAGTCAAGAGATGACTAAAAAGTTAATTTTCTCTTTCCTCTGTCTTGCTGGTGGTTCAAAATCCAAACCAAATCCTTTAGGTTCATCCATTCAAAAGTACCAACTCTGTTTATGTTAATCTGGTTCCCATGTCCTCCCTCCCCTTTAATCCAAGAGTTATCACAGACCTGTAAACTTAAAATCTGTGCAGAATAATATTGAGTGCATCTGGATTTCAACAATGGGAGGTTCAGCATCTCTTTTTAGCTCCTGAAAAAATCTACATCTGGTTTATTCCTCTGCTGTGACCAGTGGCACAAAGGAAAAAGTTTAACACTTGACAGCTGACCAATGTGATATGCTGCCATTCCCACTGGTGGTGGCAGAATTGTCTGTCACTGTTCCACTGAAAACAACACAATGTCCTGTTTACCAAGATGTAAACACAGCTTTAGAGGCAGCGCAGCAGTTTCTAATCAAACATGGACTTATAATTAGAGCAAAACTGAAATCATTAACAGATTATTTTTGATTTCTGAAATCAGTCAGAAGTTGTCAGAGATAAAATAAGAGGTGATGCAAGTTTCTCAAATTCATGAAAAAGCTATGAATTTTGCTTTGTTAGATCAGTTTCTTTTTACTTATAGATTATGAGATTTGGAGACCTCTCTGGTAGAAATGTGCAATTGCACGCAACTTGTGGAAGAACATTTTGTAACAGTAGTGCTTGGACCCCTTCCCCGACAAGATGAATCTTGATAAGTTGAAAAAGAGAGCTCAGTCAAAACATGCTGAAGGGCATGTCTTCTGAGAATGTAAGTTAATTAAGTACTATTGTCATCACATCTTCATTAGTTTAATGTTTGCATTGAAGGCCTAAACATTGAGCCAGACCTTCTATTTGAGCCTGTGTGTGCAACATTAATACGTAAAGACATATGACATGGTCTTTAAAATGATTATATCAGGCTTTATAGCGTTTACACAGCATATTTTAGATACAATCACAGCATTTAGAGACTGCATATAGTACAATTAAAAGACAGAATTGACCATCTTACTCTCTGCATACAAAGGTTTATCGTGATCACAGTGTAGGGAAGTGTATCCTGATCAGCCTATGTTATAATAATTTTTGTAGAAGCAGATTCAAGATTAAGTCAGAATTGGGTCCACAGAAAATTGAGTTTCATTCTGCTTGCTTTTGCTTGAATTTTAGAGGCTCTGATCTAAGACCAACTGACTGCTAAATATACAGTATGTCCCCATTCAGATTTGTAACATATGCTATCACAGCAAATGTTAATAAAAGATTTCTGATTACTAGGCTCTAATCACAGTGCTTCTAGTTAGCATGTGATCATTAACTAAAGCGCTGGCTCAGACTCTTCATGGTAATAAAGGGCTGGGACAGGCTAAAAGCATGCCAATGTGTTCCTGCCCCTCCACCACCACCAGGCTGTGTGTAACCCAAAGCGACAGGCAAAACCAACTGAGCAAATCAAAGTGCTCCTGCAGCCTCCCCATCTTCTGTACAAAACTATTTGAGTGGCTTTGAGAAACTTCAAAGCGCAAGAGAAGGGGGCTTTTTTTAATTTCAGATAAGGCCCCCTGAGCTGAATGTGAACTGCTGGAATTGTAAAAGTTCACATCTTAATCGACGTGACCGGCTGAATTGTGAAGCGAAGAACTCATCTTCAGAGCCCTCATCTTCTATCCTCTTTTTTTCCTTTAATCGGTATAATCGAAACACGGCTCATAATCCACAGCCAGGGAGGAGAAGAAAAACAGCAAGTGCAGTACAGCCAGCGGCAGACATACACTTACTTACACTGACACAGAAACATACTGTATGTGTCTTATTAAACTGACTGCATATTGTCTGCTTCATTTAGTTTCTGCGAGAGCCCTTATTATCAGGTTTAGAAGAAATATTGATTATTTTGCATTGGTTGTTTTTGTATAACGGGGACTCCTGAATGAAATTCTGTTTAAAATTACTGCAGAATTCAGTTGGTGAGATGTTTTTGTTTGCAATGTCATTTGCTTCTATTGTTTAGTTGTTTACCTGTTCTAATTTATAGCTGCACTGTGTTTGCTTGAGGGATTTGGAGACATCTCTGGCGGAAATGGGTAATTGCAGTCAATGTGCAGAAGAAAATTCAAACCTCTTCCCCTGAGTGGGTGAGTCTGATGACTGAGAGCATTTTGAAAGGGTATTCAAAGAGAACTCAAAGCTTGGTGGATGACTTGTCTTATAAGGATGTAAGTGAATTACCCACTGTTGTCATTGTATCTTAATCAGTGTAATGTTGATCTTGCATTTGAGTGAGACCTTCTTTGAGTCTGTGCATGTGACGTTTTTTTGTTATTATTATTTTAATAATAAAAATAATTATTTTTATTATTATTTTAATATTGTGACAAAAGCCAAGATCGTAGTTAAGTAAATTTGACATGGACAAACACTTCATAATGCAAAATTTCTACATAAACCACAACATTATTCATATAATTCTTGTGCACTGTATACACGGTCAGAAAATAGCACTGTACAGGTTTTTGTTCACCAAGCCATAAACAGTGTAAATGTTAATGGTCTTAAGGTTCAATTGTGTACCTTAAATTAGTTTTTTCATTTCATTCGTTTCTGCTAGTTAACATTTTATTGCAGGTCAAACTGTCCCAGCTGTCCCAGTGCCAGATCTTATTTGCTGGTGAATCGTGAATTTCCTAACAAACAGGAGGCAGCAGGTGCAGCTAGGAAAACACACATCAGGCACCCAGACCCTCAGTATTAGAGTACCACAAGATTGCATTCTCACACGCCTTCTCTTTAGCCTTTATACCAATGAATGTGTCTCTAAGGAACCAGCTGTCAAGTTCCTGAAATTTGCAGATGACACAACTGTGGTGGGCCTCGTAGCCAATGTTGATGACTCTGCCTACAGAAAGCAAGTCAAGCAACTGGTCTCCTGGTCTCTTGCTGCTGAACCTGGAAAAGACAGTTGAGATGGTGATGGACTTGAGGTGCAACCCCTCCTCTCTACCCCATCACCCTCCATGGCTCTGGGTTTCCACTGTGGAGTCACTTAAGTTTATGGGCACCATAATGTTCAGGAATCTGAAGTGGGAGATGAACATGCTCTCCATCACAAAGAAAGCATGGCAAAGGATGTTCTTCCTGAGACAGCTGAAGAAATTCAACCCATTTCCAAAAAGTTGGGACGCTGTGCAGAATGTAAATAAAAATAATGTAAACCATATTTTTCAAGGAAAATACTGCAAAGACAACATATCAAATGTTGAAACTGAGAAATGTAATTGTTTTTTTAATATTTGAAATATAATAAAATTTGAAAAATGCCCATTTTGATCTCGATGCCCACACAACTTGATGCCCACACTGGGACAGGGTCATGCTTACCACTGTGCTTCATCACCTCTTCTTTTAACAACACTCTGTAAGCGTTTGGGACCTGCGAAGACCAATAGCTTTAGTTTTGCCAAATGTTATCAGTGGGTGACACGTCTGGACTGCAGGCAGGTCATTTTAGTACCCAGACTCTTTTAATATGGAGCAATGCTGTTGTAATACATGTAGAATGTGGTTTGACACTGTCTTGCTGTAATAAGCAAGGCCTTCTCTGAAGAAGACGTCATCTAGAGGGCAGCATATTTTACAAAATCATGTATATATTGTGCAGCGTTAATTGTGCCTTCACAGATGGGCATGTCACCCAAACCATGTGCACTAATGCAAATCCTATACCATCATTAATACTGGCTTTTGAGCTGTGCACTGATAACAAGCCTGAATGACACAACATCCATGATTTCCAAAAAGAATTCCAAATTTTGATTTGTCGGACCGCAGGACACTTATGCACTTCACCTTAGTCCGTTTCCAGAGAAGGTGGCAGCATTTCTGGATCCTGTTTATATATGTTTTTTTTCTTTGCGTTTCTAGTTATACCGTGCATTTGCGGATGCATTGATAAACTGTTTTCACAGAAAGAGTTTTTCAGAAGTGTTCCTGAGTCCATGCAGTGATTTCCACTGCAGAATTATGTCTGTTTTTAATGCAGTGCTGCCTTCAGTGCACAAAGTCCATAAAGACATGGATGAGCGAGGTTGGTGTGAAAGAACTTGACTGGCCTGCACCTCAACCCGATATAACACCTTTGAATGAATTAGAGCAGAGACTGTGAGCCATGCCTTCTCATGAAACATGAGCGTCTGACCTCACAAATGTGCTTCTGGAAGAATGGTCAAAAATTCCCATAAACACACTCCTATACCTTGTCGAAACCCTTCCCAGAAGAGTTGAAGCTGTTATAGCTGCAAAGGGTGGGCCAACATCATATTAAAACCTATGGATTAAAAATGAGATGTCACTCAAGTTCATTTGTGTGTGAAGGCAGATGAGCAAATACTTTTGGCAATATAATGTATGTTGATTATGCTATCAGACTCTTATCTATGTGATTAGTAGCTACCCGAGGACAGATTTTCAAAGAAAAGCATAGTTGTTCACACAGTGTAGGAGAACTTTTACTAGTGACTGCTTTATTGATGATGGCTGACTGTTTCACTTTGTTTAACTGGGGTGGCCAGAAGAGTGGTCATGCTTTATGCTAGGGAGACAATGGCCACCCTTTGGCTACACTTCTGACTTATAGCTGTCCAGTAACTAACCTTCCACAGAGTTACTGAGTAATAAGCTTTAGGGCATAAAAAGCCTGAGGCTTTAAGCTGTTAAACCCATTTAACTTCTTTATATAAAGCTTATACAGGCACAAGAAAGCAAAGGGGGCATATTCCAGCTCAAAAGACAAGAGATGGACACATTATAGAAATCTTACAAACTCCATCTGGGCAGATGTCAGTGAAGATAAAGCTGTAGTTTTCAAACAGCTCGGCTTATGCTGTACGTGAATTGACTGTTTATTCTGGGGTGAACTTTTCTCACTGGTTAGATCTTGTATATTAATATACATGTATTAATAAACAGGCACTTTCTTTGCCATTTACAAATATGAAACCAGGATCAAGTGAATACAGTGTCCCCAAAAACTATTTGGACATTTGTTCCGTACTTCAAATCCTATTACATTTATTGTGTTAGGAAACAAAATATCAAAGTTGCTTTTAGTTTAAACACAGTATTCAAGACTGCCATTTTCTTTTAAAGAACTCTTGAAAAAGCCTGAAAGTATGTTTCAGATTATTATAATTTGAGCAGGTGTTTTGCAGACTTCTGCAGGTTTGCATCCAGTATGTCTCTCTACACTGAGTTCATGATCACATAACTAAACATTGACACGACTGTGAGAAAAACAGCCTCAGACTTTGATGTTTCCATCTCTGTGTTCAGTGCAGTCTGGTTGGAACTCTCCCCCAGGCTTTCTCCACACAAAGAATCTACCATCAGCTTGATGTTTTGCTGAAACTAGTTTTCTCTATAATAAATTTCATCTTGTTAAACATTTTGTTAAGTAACCTAAAGAACCAATGGATACATGGTAAAAGTGTCCACTGTATGTTGATATCTTAAGAAAAGGAATACTTTGGTTCAAATTGCTTATATATCACAGTGTCTGCAGGAAAAGAAACTACAAACAAAGAGAGAATAAAACTATCCACATTTTTAAAGTATGGTTTGATGCTGTAAAGCATAAAGGAGTCTGCTTGTAAATGGGCAAAGAACGTTATTGGTAAGATAAATGTACATATTCAGTATCTTGTATTCTTGTCTTGTATTGTAAACAGTGACACAGTGTCCACTTATGGCAAATATTTTATGTAAAGTAAAAACCTAAGACAAACCATTTCTTTTTCTAAGAAACATTCTCTTCTAACGCAGGTGCATTACCTCAGTTAAATATTAACCATTTTAGGATTGATCTAGCACTCCTACTTCAGATGTATGGATATATTTCTTGCTGTGACAGTAGAATTTGGTCTTGTATTTGGACTGTTATGCTTGAGGTACACAGAATGCCACACTTTTGCTTCTTCGTTCAAAACTTTTCTGTTTGTTCATCTTTTTTCCCTGCATGCACTCAAAGATTCACAGTCAGGCAAGGACAATGTGTCTCCAGTTCAATGCTTTATCAAGAAACAACGCAGAGGAAATGAGTAAGAGGCAGACAGCAGCCTGTTGTTCTTTATTGCTTCTGATAAGCACTGCAATGAAAGAGAACGTGGATAAGTACACAGGCACTGCTACTGACGTTTTCATTCATTTCATCTATATTGAATCAGAATGCCAGGGTTGTCGTTATTCTTCTCTTCTCTATTGTGTGACGCGCATGTTTACATGTGTGTTTGTGTGTTCGGTACACTTTGTTTCCACCATGGCTGCGCATTCATATCCTGACTTGTGCTGAAGAGGCTGAAGTGGAAACGGTAGGTTGCTGAAGATTTCAGGAATTATACCTGCAGTATCAAATGATTTGACATGGATGGAAAACAATATACAATATACAATATAACTCTTGGAGAAAAAAAACACATCCCTGCCTTTACTTTCTGAGATGCCTTAAGAGATGCAGGACTGCTGAGAGGGTATTAAAATAGAAGGATCAGATACAGTTACAATACAATTGCATGCAAAGGCTTAAACACACAGTCAAATTATATATTTTGTTGCTATTTTAAGACATCCAGAATCAAACTTAAATATGGCATTTTTTCTAAAATGTACCGCTGGATAGCACAGTGGCTAACACCAATACCCTGCGCACAGGAGTCTTGAGTTCAATTCTATGCTCTGGCCATCGTTACATCTTGTCATTAAATTATGTACTTTAACGGAATTGTCATTCGCATAGAGGCGCCCTTTTCTCCTCTTTACTGCCTCCCAAAATGTAAAAAGGCATAAAAATGTGCACGGAAGTGTTTTCTGTAGAGGACGTGTTAATTTAACTATAAATAATGCCCACATTTTTGCAAACTATATGCAAATACATTTTGGGGGCAATAAAGGAGAGAAAAGGGCACCTCTATGTGAATGAAAATTTATTTAATGTACATCATTTAATGACAAAATGTAGTGATGGCCTTACCAGAGCGCAGAATTGAACCCCAGACCCCTGTGTACAGAGTATTGGTGTTAGTCACTATGCTATCCAGCTGCTTTCAACTGGTAAAACCTGGTAGCAGATCAAACACCTTTTGATGAAAATATTACATTTAGTCAAAATCACATTCCTCAACATAGTTTTCTTAATGCCATATTGTTTGTGTTTCATTGACAGGTTTTTTTGTCAAGCTGAAACATCCATATGTAGTCATTAGTGCACCAGATGGGGTGCCAAAGAGCAACAAAGCTCGAGGAACCTAAGCTGATCCACTAGCTCTGTTCCCTGGGGGAAATGCTGAATCTCAACTCGCCAAGGTAAATCTTAGAGGGCAAAATCAAATGACTTTGATTTTGGAAGCAGGCGTCCTGATATTTTTGGACATAGTGTATCTCTCTGAACGTGGATGCCTTCATTTTTGGTTCTTGTCCTGTACGCTCATTATACGACCACAGGTCATCACACTGGTGTAAGTGCAGAATTCAAGAAATAGAACTTCTTTACTTTCTTCATAGACACTGCTGTGACATAATTTCCCCTCTGATCAGTGTAGAGGCTTGAGCAATGCTGCACACAAAAGAAACTACCACTAAAGAGACTCAGGAGGCTTAAAACATGCTTTATAGGCAATTTAATTCAATTTGTGCAATTTTTACACCTGTGATAACTATGTAGTCATCACAGCCTGAACTGTCGTAATTACTGCCTGAACTATTATGAAGAGAGTCGGGTCTATATACTGACAGATCTTTTCCGGATGTGAGCTTCTTAACATTTCTGCAAATCAACAACAGAAAGTTTTAGAACTTTTACAACAAAGAAAAGAAATAATAATACATTTTTAAGTCTCATTCCTTCAATTGAAACTTGTATTCAGACTCTCAGGTGGATCTGTGCTACTCATCGGAGGCTCGTTCATGCCAGCTTGAGCACATGCCATCATTAAAGCAGCTGGAAGACATACTAAATACAGGCATTAAATAATTAAATAAAGCCATTATTAAGTTCAGGTTTCCCATGTTTACCTGCTTGTCAATCAAATGCCTACTTTCTTTAAGCATGTGTTGCAGCCTGCTTTTTGTGTTGTCTGAATGTCCCTATCTGTCTCAGAATCAGAATCAGGATCGCTTTATTTCACCAAGCATGTTGCTCATGGTTAGTCCTGATTAGAGCACACATGTATGACATGTAACATGCTCAACAGACCAGACAGCACATAGACAATGAATAAGTACTGAGCTAAGGGAAAAGTCAAATAGAATACAATAAACATAATATAGAACAAAAAGTAAGAGCTCAGAAGATGTACATACAAGATGTGTGGATATGTGTGCATATGCAGGTATGAATGTCTACATACAGAGTAATTCACATTTAAATAATCCACTTTTACATCATTTTGTACTCTTTGCAATAAGCATTTGCAGATGTACTCTCTTATGTTTTCATGAAGTCAGAGAATGGCCTGTGGTTTGCCTAGCTTGTGAAAGGCCATGATGACTTTGCTGTAGTAGCTGCAAGAAACTTGTTTGATCCAGTAATGTGCAGGTAATTAGCTCCTCAGTAAGAGTGGCTTGCTTCCAGAATTTCAATTGAGTCACACAGCGAGTGTGAGATTTAGTAACATTTGTACAAATGGGCTTCAGTTAGCCTAAGTAGCTGGAAACAGTTCAGTCTGGTATCTTCCCTGAAAGTGAAATCATTGTCTCAGAAACTGCTACGTACATAGAAGAGTGAGTGATGTAATACGGTTGAGGTCAGTGGGTTTATCATGTCAGTAACTACCTGACTAACTGCTGTTTCTTGGTTGCTTGAACAGAGATGATTTCAGGTACATTCAGGTTTTTTGGCCACACAATTAACCCAGTCAGTCTCAATCACAGATCAAATACTGATGAGATGGTAATCCATGCACATTCAATGTGTATCCACTCATATTTTCCATTTCCCCAGATGGCTGCTAGCTTGCAGTCTGTGCACAGATATTTGCATATAACATAAAATGATAAACTCACTCCGCTGCAATTTCTTTTGTTTGTATTTCACATATGCACACTCTTTGTATCCAAAGCTGTATGTACAATATGGCCCAAAAGTCAGAGAACATCCTTCAATGACACCAACCGGCCACTCCATTAGATCCTTGTATCTTTGTCCATTTTATCAGCTCCACTTACTGTATAGCTGCACTTTGTAGTTCTACAGTTACAGACTGTAGTCCATCTGTTTCTCTGATACTTTGTTAGCCCCCTTTTACCCTGTTCTTCAGTGGTCAGGACCACCACAGAGCAGGTATTATCTGGGTAGCATGTCATTCTCAGCACTGCAGTGATACTGATGTGGTGCTGTGTTAGTGTGTGTTGTGCTGGTACAAGTGGATCAGACACAGCAGTGCTGCTGGAGTTTTTGAACACAAGTAATTATTTTTTATTCATTCATTCATTTTCTAAGCCGCTTCTCCCTCAGGGTCACGGGGTGCTGAACAGTGAGTTCTGGGGCTGGAGCCTATCCCAGCAGTCATTGGGCGGAAGGCAGGATACACCCTGGACAGGTTGCCAGTCCATCGTCGATCGCGTTATTTTTTAGCATCAGGGAAAAAATGTAAATTTACAATGTTAAAGAAATCCGCAATCATATTTTTCATATTTGCAAAGTTCAGTCTTAGAAGTTGGTTCCTTTTTTTTGCTTTTCACAATCCAAAAATCCCAAACACATTCAATGATGTTGAGGCCTGGATTCTGGGCTGGTCAGTCCATTGTTCTGAGAACACCATCGGCTTTTAGTTTGATTTGTCAGTTGACTTTTTATTCTATTTCCTTTCTCCTCAGTCACAGCTTCTTGACAGCAACACATCATTTCACATCCATAGCATTCTCACAGTGGAAGGATGGACAGAACCACCTGTGTATTGTTTTTTAGATCAGAAAGGAGAGTGAAGCTTCATTTTCACAAAGATAAAAGCTTTGAGCTTCATTTATCTAATACACTTTTGGCTGTCTTGCACAGTTGCCAGGAGATCCATTTTCTCTATGGCTTTTAATACTCCAGTGTGAATCCCCTGTCTTTTTCTTTTTTTTTCCTCCCTTACACAAGAAGATGTTCTTATTGTTGATCTCAAAAAAAAAAAAACTTGGGTGATTTCTGACTGTTGCACAGGACTGTAAATATAGATACATCTTAAAATCAAGTATACAAAAAAAAGAAGTGCATTTAATAACACTGGCTGCATAAGATTTGTGTTCTGGAAAGGGAAGCTCTATTTTCCTTGCTCAAGGCAATGTTTTTCGGAGTAAAGTGTGATGAAACAAGCCCAGAGCAGTGCAAAACCATGTGCTCTGTGCCACTCTTCACAACCATGGTGTAATTTCAGCCGTTTACCTTCAGAGATGGCTGTTTTCACTTCAGAGAAGTCAGACTGTCTGCTCAAGGCAACAGACAGGAGCCTTCAAAGCACACAAACATGAAAATATTGGAACATTAAAAGGTATTGAAATTGTTTGAATGTTCTACAGAGGAATGATTTTGAAATGGTTTGTGCTTGTTTGTTTTAGTGTGTGTGTATCCAAGATATATTGAACATATAGAGTTTTCATGTTAGTTAAATACATGGTCCATTTTTTACTGTGGGCTTGCAGTCTGAGTTAATCTAGTAGTAATCTATATATATAAGTGGCAAGTTTTGAGCCTTTTATAAAACCAGTAGCCATCCGAGACTGCATGTTACAGTGATTTCACCTTCTTAGCAGTACTCTAAAGCACGTATTGCTTTAGAGTAAAACAACATATATAAAACCTACAAGCTCAAAGTGTGGTTCAGCTATTTTAACCCCCTACCTTGAATCTTTTAATTGGCCACATGACAAGCCAGATGTAAACATTTCCAGCGCACATGATCAGATTATGATGGAACAGAAGCCACAAGAAGACAGTCAGAGACTAATCTTGGCCACATTAACAAAAGCGTAAATGAAATGTGTTTTCATCATCCGCACACAAAGTCTTGAGCAGAAATGCGTTTGCTGACTAGCAGGTGAGGACATATACAATGAAACAGAAGATCCATAAAAGCATGAACTGGAAATTTTCTGACTTCCAAGTAGAAAAACTCCATTTGAATGACCCTTGAGCTTTAAATTCCCTCTCGGAAAGTCAGAGTTTCTCAAGAGCTCTGACTTCTCCAGTTGGTGCTCCATGTAAATAAAAATAAATTGTGTTTATGGAGGGAAACTTTGCCTTGTCACACTTTGCAATGCTTTTTAGTAAAGTCTAAATAGCATTTAGCCAAAGTACATCCCAATACAATCTGGACTTACTCATACTGTTAATGTGAGGTGTGAACAGGCTCAGTGTATCCTCTTCTGCTTTGGTTCTTTTATTTCAGTCTTGATTCCAACCACCAAATATACCTACAAGTAACTACATTTTTATGTGGAAATGAATGCTGTGCATTTTATCACTGGTGTTCACTGTGAACACTGAATAATGGGTTGACAGACTGATGGCTTTGCCATGCCTCTGAACTTTCCTGATTCATAAAAAAGGAAAAGAATGATTGACTTTTGTTTAAACCTGGCTCTCCCTTTTCTCTTCTTCTCATGTGAAGGTGACACTGGTGCCAAGAAAAAGAACTTGCATGCCTGTGTCAAAACACCAAGGAGGATGAAACACAGTTTGAATAAAATATTTTAGAGCAGTCGTCCACATTCTGTGCCCTTTACTTTACTACACCGCTGCTTTTAGACACGTTAAACTTAATGCTTATAATAAAACACCACTTCAGTCTAGGTTCTGAAGAGTGAGTGAAAGCTGCCCATTATCTTGTTTCTGTAATTCTATACTGAGAACCATGTTCTCCATAGCTTGCAGGAGAAAAGGATGACAAGAACAGAGAGATTTCAGTCTGACTCTAAGCATGGACCCATCAACTCACACACTTTGATGAACTCACTGTTCAGTTGGTTATTCTTTTGATCCCCATGGGACCAAAAATGTTCCTTTTTCTGTCCAAGCGAGTTTGCTTTTCCATTCATCTCCTCTCCTCAACCCTAATCCACATTTATCATTTGCTTCTCGGCTCTTTTCACTCTTGTGCCAGTCTTGGCTGAGTCCACTGAAAGCACTTCATCACAAAAAATCTCACTGAAATGGCAGAGCGCATATTCATTTTAACGCTCACTTTGAAAGCTATTGTGCATTAATGGTGCAGTAAATTTCAAACAGCGTTCTATAGCTTTTACATGCTGCATAAATATACAAACCTTATTCCTGAAAAAAGTCACGGCATTTTGTAAAATGCAGTAAAAACAACAGTCAGCAATTTGTTAATCCTCTTAAACTTTTATTTAATTGACAAAAGTAGAACGAAAATATTTCCAATGTTTTCACTGACCAGCGTAATTGCATTCTGTAAATATGAACACATTTAAACTTTATGCCTGCAACACCATGCAACAGGCATGTTTACCACTGTGTTACAACACTTTGTTTGGGAATTGAGGATACTAATTACTGCAGTTTTGCAAGAGGAATTTTTGTCCATTCTTGCTTATAATAAGACCTTAACTGCTTTGTCATCGTTGTCTGATTCTCCTCTTCATGATGTGCCATTCATTTTCAATAGGAAAATGTCAAGCACACACTGTCTAGGAGACTATGCTGTTGTACCACGTGTAGAAAGAGGCCTGACATTGTCTTGCTGAAACAAGCAGGGACATCCTAGGAAAATATCTCATTTTGATGGAAGCATATCTCTCTCTAAAATCCAAATACATGCCTCCTAGTACCTTCACAAATATGCAAGTGACCCATGCTGTGGGCACTGATGCAGCTTTTTGCACCTTTCACAAATAAAAACCTGGATGGTGACTTTTATCTTTGACATGGAGAACTCAATGTCCATTTTCCCAAAACTGAGCTCAAATGTGGACATTTCCACTGTCTTTGAGACCATCTGAGCTGAGCTTGGGCCCAGAGAACTCGGCAGTGTTTCTGCATAGAATCGATGCATGTCTCCTTATGTAATTAAGTTTCAAGTTGCATTTCTTGATGCAGTAGCAGTCTATTAGGTGACAACAGCTTTCTGAAGTACTCTCAAGCCCATGTAGCTATATGTAACATAGTATCATGACAGTTTCTCATGCAATGCCGTCTGAGGGTTCCAAGGTCTCACACATTCAACAGTGGTTACATGGGCTTAGATTTCTCTGGATTCCCTAAATCTTTTCACATTATTTGATACAGTAGGTGGAAGACCTAAATTCTTTCCAGTCATATGTTGAGAAATGTTCTTTTTTTTTATCTGTTTCACAATTTGCACATGAGTTTGACAAAAGCGGTGAGTTACGATTCATCTTGGCTTGCAAAGACTGAGCTTTTGGTGGATCCTCCTTTTATACCCAGTCATCATACTCTCAAGTGTTACCAACTCACTTGTTTATTGTGGAATGTTTCAAATCAGTATAACTTGAAAATTCTATAAACATTTCACTTTTTTGAGTGTTGCAAGCATCAAATTTTTAATTTGTTTACATTTACGAAATACATTCAAGCTGGGCAGCCAAATATAAAAAGTTATTTCATTGTCTTTTTGTCAGTTGAATAAAGGTTCACAAGAAATTAAAAATAACAGATTGTTGTTTTTATTGCATTTTACATTTCCCAGCTTTTCTGTAAATGGGGGTTGTAATTTAAAATCACAGACTGACAGTTTTATTCCAGTTATTCCAGTTATATTTGTGCAATATGCTAAGTGCAATACAGATTCCTATGCAACTCTTATTTTATTTTATTATTATCCTTATTTTCCTGTAAATAGTCTAGAGATTTAGCTTTAATTTTTATTATTTATAATGTTGATATTGTTTATACTGTTCCCCATTTCTATTACTGAGTGCCTTACTCCTGTTACGCTGCTGCTGCTGTAATACTGTGAATTTCCCTGCTGTGGGACTAATAAAGGATTATCTTATCTTACCTTATCTTATCTTATATGGCACTTTCACTGCTTCTGCGCAAACAGTATTTACCTGTGTCTGCTAGCTAAATGTTAACAGTGGTACAAGATGAAAGGATGAAAGAAGTATGAGTAATATTTTATTTGAAGGGTGTCTACATAACACATTTATATCACCTTACATAAACACTTAATAGCATGTTCATGAATGCTTAAATCAACATTCGTAAACTATACATGCTTTTATAGTTGTGTGTTTTTATTTTTCATTTTAGAAAAGAATTGAAGATTTTAGTGAACACATCTGTATTTTGCAGTTCCATGTTCAGAAATTTGTAGTTTCCTGATTTGAGTTTGAGCAGCATGTTTAAGTGCCTGTTCTGAACATTGGTCCTGCCAATTAAAAAAGGACCTTCCTACTTGTGGTGTTTATTGACTCCTTTTCACAGTCATTGGGTCTTGCTGCAAAGGTAGGGAAAATAATTGTAGATGTTTAATTGTAAATCACTATCATTATTTATCCACATGGTGTATAAACACCCCTTACAAATGCTATGAATCACTTATGAATGTTACTTTGCATGTCACTTTACTATATGGACATTGAATTACTAATATGCTATGAACAGTCAATCAACTTGTGGTGGTGGGACATAATACTTATCCATTCCATTCAATATCCATCCATTCATGTAACACCGACTTTAATCAGGATAACGTGGTTTCCCTCACTTTTGTGGTAAAGACAAAGCAAGGCAAGTTTATAAAGGACATTTCTTACAAAATTATCAGCACCCTGAGTGAGGAAAGTCAAAGACTCACCACTTGAATGTACTTTGAAGTAATGCAAAAAAGGAATCATTCCTTAGGATTACAGTGCAGGTCACATTTAACCTCAGAAGTGTCAGTTACACAGGGTAAATGCAGTTATACTTGTCCCTTCTTCAAAACCGTAAGTGAGGAAGAACGTCACTAAAAAAAACCTCCAAAGTAATTGGGATAACAATGTTAGCATTTACCCCAAGAAAGGCAAACTTAGTTTACATAACATTTTCCACAACTATGTGTACACTGTTGAATTAACAGTACATTTTAAAAGAACAATTAGAGTAAAGTAGAATAGTGCAAAATCCAAATGCTTGAGAAAACAAAAAGTTGAAAGTCTAAGCAAAAAGTGTGAAAGCACTTTCTGTCCAAAGGGATAAAGCCAGGTCATTTTTATGCTGGCAGTCCAGAAATGAGGAGTTCCACTGAAAATAATAAAGTTATTAAGAATAAAAAAACATCTTTTGGTAAAATGACATTGTATTCCATATTAATATGATGTAAAACATGTAGTTTACGAATGTTGATTTAAGCATTCATGAACATGTTATGAAGCGTTTATGTAAGGTGATATGAATGTGTTGTGTAGACACCCTTCAAATAAAGTGTTACAGAAGTATGCAATAGCAATAGTAAATAAGAAACACAGTACTACTTTCCAACCATCCATCCATCCATTCATCCATTTTCCAAGCCGCTGCTCCGTCAGGGTCGCGGGGGGGTGCTGAAGCCTATCCCTGGACAGGTCGCCAACCAGTACTGGCAATTTACAGTGTTTTTGGTTGTTGTGTAATGAGGCGAGGAGGCAGAATGCATATGCGAATGATGTTTATTATAGTCTAGGTTGGCATCAGGACCTAAATGGCAGGCAGAGATAACAAGGGCTGGGATATCCATGAAAACACAAGAACCAAAGGAGCAAAATTGAAACTAAACATAAAACACAGAACAAATCTGGCAAAAGAAATGAGCAGGAAACAGCAAAGGAAAACAATAGACTTTCCTGGCCATCACATCACTCAAAGCTTTTACATTTTGTAGACTGTTTTGTTGGCTGAGAAATTCATTCTTCCCTTTATTTCTGAGAATTGTGAGGACTCAACCCTACAAATGAATGTTATGATGTAAATTTCAATATAATGATGACATGAAATGTGTGACATTGGGTCATATGTCGGTAAGCTGTGACTAGGATTGCCTGTCCAGGAAAAAAAATTATTCTTGGGCATTTTGGACAAAATATGTCCTATGTATGCTCCTCATTTGGATTATAAAACCAAACATTCTACCAAGACCATGTTGTCAGATCATCAGAAAGGATTCCATGTGCGAAATTTTTGGAGAAAATACTGTTGATAATAATAAAGTTAAAATAGTAAGCAGGAGATTGTTGATAATTGTTAATAATAGTAATCAAGTGTTTGTGAATAAATGCTGTCCTGCAAGCTAAAAGCTTCGCGACTCAATGAAACCAGGAGCACATCTCAGCTTGGATGCAATTGACAACCTCTTTAGACAGATTAACAACTAAGCAATTACTGTACTTTTTACAATACATTTTAAACATTGCATGGTCCAATTTGTGTAGCACTTCTGCTGTTAGTATTTTCTGTCTGATGGCCTAAATATAGCAAGTTTCTTAAAAGTAAAGGCTAATTTTTGACAGTACATAACATTTTAGAAAACTGGTGCAAACTAAACTAATTTCAACATGTACTAGCTTTTGATATGAAGATTATATGAACAACTTTCATTTGAACATAAATTCTACAGATGTAGATGCAGACGCTATCTATGAAATATACTCTGGTAGTATCCTTGAAAATGAACAGAATGTGGACAGTATTTCTGCATAAAAAGGATCCATCTGATTGTAAGAGCTTTCAGCTCACCTAGGTAAGTGGTCCTCAAACAGGTTCTCAGGGACAGACAGTCCATATTGTAACTCTAACCCTATGTATTGCAAGTGGGAGCAAAAATCTAGACTGCCTGGCGGTCCCTGAGGACTGGTTTGAGAACCACTAACCTGGAGACTAACCTAGATTTGGAACACAACTTATATACACATCAAATATAGCCAAAGCACACTTGGTAGCAATGATTATGAGGCAAGGTTACAAACTAAACACAGGTGGATAGGATAACGAGGGGGCAGGGAAGGGACAGAGCCTGACTGGATAAACCGTGACATGTTTGTTTGTTTGTTTATTTGTTTTTGCTGTTCACAAACAGTATTCAGCTCCCCTCTACTTTTCACATTTTCAAGTGGAAAAAGGTCATTGAAAATATGTACACTGCAATTCAAATAATTGGCAGAGGTCTGTAAAGGTCTGTATGTGTAATGAAGTACTGATCAGGAGTAAAATATTTCATTCAGTGTCAGGCCAGCTCACATTAAGAACAGTACACAGCATCTCCCTGGAGCACACTATATAGTAGCTGCCTATCATATTTGCACTGATGGCTGTGCTTTTGAGGCCTTTACAGAAGCTGCTTGTCTCTTGCCTGCTATCAGCATTTGTCATTGTCAGTTGAAGACACTGTGCTTTTGGCTCGGTCATTCAGCCGTGGATGCCTCATGTCTCACTTCAGTGACTGAAAAGGGCTATAAAATGGAGCAGCTGCTTTGATTGATGACTAGACTCACCCAAAATCTAAATTAAGGATGAGAATTATTGGTTTTTAAGAGTGTGGACTCCATGCTGCCATGATGAGGAGGGTGGGCAAGAGCGTGTCACTCAGAGCGCTTTTCATGAGTCATTCCCTGCTGATAAATATGAGAGCTGAGTGAAAGCTTCTCTTATGGGAAGGTTTATGTGACAAACTGAATATCAAACATAAAAGCTCAGTAGAGCTTAGCATCTGTGTGAAAGAGCTCTTTTGACATGTCTCCCAACATATGATTTCAGCAAGGAATTATATTCGTGACTTTTTTACAAAGAAACAGAGTCCTTGTGATGGCACAGAAAACCCCCCAAGTGTTTTTATACTGTCAAAACATCTTTTCTCTAAAGGTAGGATATGTTTCTTGTGTTTCAGATGAAAAACTGCACTAAATATTACGGTTTGATGATAAAAGTACAGGGCCTGTCTCTCTACATCACGGTGTCCTGTATTTTCACCCGAACATTTATCCTCCAGTCTCATTGTCTGTTCTTTCTGAAATATTTGGACACTTCAGGCTGTGCGGGTCTGTTTTTTCCCCAAGATGGGAGCAGTATGTGGTCGCATCCAAATGTTCCACACGCTCATTACAAGCCATTATGGGTTCACCCTGAGTCTGGAGAACTGGGCCATCTGTCCGCATTCATTTACGCTGTGCATCCAGGTCGGCCTTTATAGCAGGACCTGCTGTGGAGCACTAAATCTACAACATTTTAATGAATACTTCCCCTCACAAAGACATCCTGCTTTGCCTCATGAAGTGCAAATGCAGGGATGTGCCTTATATAGCATAATAATAGCAGCGTGTGTGACCATGGATGACCTCATTGGTTTAAAGAATTTGAAATTGGGCAGAGCTTTATTGAATACAACATCCTCAGTGATGCCTGGTACACTTAGAGAGGATCTTTGTAGGTGAAGAAGATTTAGAGTACTGTAAAAAAAAGCCAGAGACCACACCTAATTTATTTAATTTGCTGGTCAAAATGACTCTAAGTGGAGTTATGGAATAACTGAAATTTGGGAGGTGTACAATACCTGAACCCCTTCCTTCTTCCAGCACATTCTAACACCCTATAAATTCCCATCCCTACCTTCCATTTCCTGTGAACAACATTTTTGCAATCATTCCCACCCAATCTCCCCCTTGCTAAAGAAACTCAACAACTAAATATAATATCAATTATATGACCACATCACAGAAGTTGGTCGGATCTCAAACACATTCAAGATGCTCACATCAGTCTATTGTTCTGTGAACACCAGCAGCTTCTTTGTTTGTTTTGCAAAATATTTTCTTTTTTCTGTTTCCTTTTCTCAGTAAGATCTTCTTGACAGCTACACATCCTTTTAGATTCATGGTGTTGAGTCATCTTCTCACAGTGGAAGGATGGACAGAAACACCTGTGGATTCTTTCAGATCTGAATCAAGAGTGGAGCTTTTCTCCTCTCTCTCAAAGATGAAAGCTTTAAGTGCTGTTTATATGATGGGGCAGTGTTGGTGGTCTACCATGTCTTGCATGGTTGTTATGTGTCCCATTTTCTCTGTATCTTTTAATAATTTTCAAACTCCAGTTTTTTTCACACTACTGTTTGAAGCATTAGATGCACTGATGTATTTAAAAGATTGACCTCTTGAATGATTAAGCTACATTCTGCCCTGACCATTTGTGCAGAATGCACATCTAAGAAATAGCTAGGGTCCACTGATGTTGTCAGTGTTAATCTGCAGATCTGTGGGAGGTGAAGTGACATTCTGGGGAGAAGAAAACAGAGACTGTATAATGCTAGTCACTATGGTTTCTATCTTAACTGGAGGTGTAATGAACCAGTACTGTCTTTATAAGTATCTCTTTAGTGCTTAATCTGTGTTCAGATATCAATCAGAAGTTAAATCAGAGAATAACAGCATATGTCTTTCAGCTTACACAACTAGACTCAACACAGGCTACACATAATTTATAAAAAACTGTAAATATGTGCTCTACCTAGTCTATAGGTTGGGTTCCATGATTTCTCTACAGGCTTCTTGATTTCAATGCAGTCTAGACTATAACATGGTTATTTACATCTCTTCATGGATGGCAGGTCACCACCTGAAGCTCAGTCCTAGCAAGACTGAGCTGATATTCATGCAACTACAGGTCCTCATCATGATCTTTCCATCTCATTCGAGAACTCTCTGATTGTTCCGCCTGTAGAGGCAAGAAGCAAGCAAGCAAGCAAGCAAAATTTATTTATATAGCGCTTTTTACAACAGGTGTTGTCACAAAGCAGCTTTACAGAACAATCAGTATTTACAGAGAGAAGAGAAAAGAAGAGAGAAACTCCGGATCCGAGCCCCCATGAGCAAGCCAGCGGCGACGGTGGCAAGGAAAAACTCCCTAAAAGAGGAAGAAACCTTGAGAGGAACCAAGACTCAGAAGGGGAACCCATCCTCCTATGGTCGACACCGGACAGCGAACATTATTAGTAAGAAGTATTATAGTAAAGTGGGAAAAGAAAGAGAGAGATCTGAGGGTGAGGACTGCACAGCGCTGTACAGCAAGAAGCTCAGTGGTGGTCAAACCGGTCCAGAAGGCTGGTGAGCAGCGGCACCAATCAAGGCAGTAGAGGCAACAGCATCAGGCGCACAGGATGGGCAGCTGATCAGCTCGGCAGAGAAAGGAGAAGAAAAAAAAAACAGAGTTAATACTGTAAAGAGTGGCTGACCACAGATTACAGTAAAACAGAGCGTAGAGTGTAGACTCCAGCAGGTCTAGACCTGACAGGGAAGACTAATCACCAAATGCTTGACTGTACAAATAAGTTTTTAGCCTAGACTTAAAGATTGGGGCTGTGTCTGATTCCCGAACATTGGCAGGAAGATTATTCCAGAGCTGGGGGGCTTTGTATGAGAAAGCTCTCCCCCCTGATGTAGCTTTATTTATTCTAGGTACCAGTAGTAGGCCAGCACCTTGTGATCTAAGTAGGCGTGATGGTTCATAGTAGGAGAGGAGCTCACTCAGGTACTGAGGGGCGAGTCCGTTTAGAGCTTTATAAGTCAGTAATAGAATTTTATAATCAATGCAAAATTTAACTGGTAACCAGTGCAGGGCTGATAAAACTGGACTAATATGGTCAAACTTCCTAGTTCTTGTGAGGACTCTGGCTGCAGCGTTCTGGACTAGCTGAAGCTTGTTAAGGCTTTTGCTGTGACATCCAGACAGCAGGGCATTACAATAATCTAGCCTTGAAGTGATAAATGCATGAACTAGCTTTTCTGCATCCTGTAGAGATAATGAATTTCTTAATTTAGCGATATTGCGGAGATGCAGGAAAGCTGTTCTAGTGATATTAGATATATGTGTGTCGAAAGAGAGATCAGCGTCTATCATGACACCAAGATTTTTAACAGATAGGCTTGATGAAACTGAGAGATTGTTAAGTTTTAGTGTTGAGTTAGACAGTCTGTGTCTGGCTAATTTTGGACCAAGAAGCAGGACCTCTGTTTTATCTGAGTTAAGTAACAGAAAATTATTTGACATCCAATCTTTTATGTCTTTTACACAGTCCTCAATCTTGGCAAGTTTAATTTTATCATCCGGTTTACTTGATATGTATAACTGGGTGTCATCTGCATAACAGTGGAAATTTATGCCGTGTTTACTGATAATGGTGCCTAGTGGTAGCATGTATATTGTAAATAATATAGGTCCTAAAACGGAACCTTGTGGAACACCATAAATTACTTTTGCACGAACAGATGATTCACCCTTTACATTAACAAACTGATATCGATCGCTGAGGTAGGACCTGAACCAGGAAAGAGCTGTTCCTGTTACCCCTACAAGGTTTTCTAGTCTATCTAGTAGGATAGCGTGGTCTATTGTGTCGAATGCTGCACTAAGGTCAAGGAGGACTAACAACGACACATTTCCTTGGTCCGTGAATAATAGAAGATCATTTATAATTTTTACTAATGCTGTTTCTGTACTATGATGTGGCCTAAAGCCAGACTGAAATTTTTCGTGTAGATTATTCCTATGCAAATAAGGGCTTAATTGTTTTGCTACCACTTTTTTCAGGATCTTAGATATGAAGGGGAGATTTGAGATGGGTCTATAATTTGATAGTTCACAGGGATCGAGGTTAGCTTTCTTAATCAGCGGTCTAATTACTGCAAGTTTAAAAGTTTTTGGGATGTATCCGAGGCTAAGAGAGGAGTTTATTATTGACAGAATAGGCTTAGTTATTTCTGGTAAGATTTCCTTGAGTAGACCTGTAGGGATCGGGTCCAGAATACAGGTCGATGGTTTTGCAGAAGAGACTATTTTGATTAGTTCATTTTCTTGGAGTAATGTAAACGATTCCAGCCTATCTGGAGTGACTCTAATATTCTCAGGGTCTAGACTGGAATTATAAGCCACCAGGTTTGTGGAGTTTAACTGTGTGTTCAGAATTGTCTGTCTAATTTTTTCAATTTTATCACTAAAGAAATTCAGAAAATCATTGCTGCTATAGGCTGATGGCATCTGGGGTTCAGTGACTCTTTTGTTCTCTGTCAGTTTAGAAATTGTGCTAAATAGTAATCTGGGATTGTTCTTATTGTTTTCTATGAGAGAGGAGAGATAGGCTGAACGTGCTGCAGTAAGAGCTCTTCTATAGTGTATAAGGCTCTCCTTCCAGACGGACTGGAACACTTCTAATTTAGTCAGACGCCATTTTCGCTCTAGTTGCCTGGCCGTCTGTTTTAGAGTTCGAGTGTGATCATTATACCACGGGGCGAGTTTTTTCTGCCGTACTATTTTGCTTTTTAATGGAGCTACACTGTCTAACGTAGATCGAAGAGTATCCTCTAAGAATTTGGTCATAGTATCTAACTCAGTAGGATCGGATGGACAGCTGACTGAAGTTGATAACTGCGGGAGGTTTCTGATAAAGCTGCCAGCTGTGGAGGAGGTTATAGTCCTCTTAACCTGGTAGCATGGTGATGAGCGCATATTACCACTAAACTGGATTTTGTATGAGATTAAGTAATGGTCTGAGACGGCTGTGCTCTGGGGGAGAATGGCTAAGTTATCTATGTCTACACCAAAGGTCAGTATTAAGTCTAGAGTGTGGTTGAGGTGGTGTGTGGGCCCATTTATAATTTGGGTGAATCCCATGGAGTCTATGATAGATATGAATGCCTTACTTAGTGTGTCGTGAGGGTTGTCGATGTGGATATTAAAATCTCCGACAATTAATATTTTATTTGAAAACGTTATTAGGCTTGATAGAAACTCAGAGAATTCCTGCAAGAACTGAGAATACGGACCGGGTGGCCTGTAAATTGTGATTAATAGAAATGAATGTTTATTTGTTCCTTGCTCAAGTATATTGAGTACAAGAACTTCAAAAGAAGAAAATGTAGGTCCTGCTTTCTGGTTCACGCCTAAAGCTTTAGCATGGATGGTTGCTATACCTCCACCCCGACCGCTTAAACGAGGGCTGTGTGCATAGCTGTAGCCTGCGGGAGTGGCTTCATTTAGACTAAGGTACTCATCGGGTCTAATCCACGTTTCTGTGAGGCACAGAGCATCAAAACCATGATCTGTAATAATTTCATTTACAATAATGGCTTTAGATGCCAGGGATCTAATATTAAGCAGGCCTAGTTTTAGACCAAAGGTGCGGTCGTTGAAAAATGGTGTAACTGGTCTGATATGAATGAGGTTACTAAGGCAAACGTTTCGAGGCTTTTTGATGTGTTGTTTTATTCGGGGAACAGACACGGTCTCAATTGTATTTATACAATAAGCATTTGTAGAAGTGCTAGCAATCGGCTTATTTCTAGCAGTAACACTAGCATGGTGAGCAGTAACATTTCTATTTTTGCCGCTACTTACGTGGCCGCTTTGAAGTCAGCGGATGAAGTCTTGGTGTGTCTCTGGATGACCAGTTATCATTCTCGACTCACATCGCGAACCTAACTCGGTCATGCAGGTTTCTCCTGTACAACATCCGTAGGATGCGACCCTTCCTTACCCGAGAGGCCGCCTCGGTACTAGTGCTTGTCATCTCAAGGCTTGACTACTGCAACTCGCTCTTGGCTGGTCCTCCCATGCAGGCCATCAAGCCTCTGCAACTCATCCAGAATGCGGCAGCATGGCTCATCTTCAATCTGCCCAAGTTCAGCCACGTCACCCCACTGCTGCGCTTGCTTCACTGGCTTCCTGTTGCTGCACGCATCAGATTCAAAACTCTAATGCTGGCCTACAAAGCCAAAAATGGACCAGCCCCTACCTACTTGATGGCAATGGAGAAATCTTGAACTGTACCACAAGCCCTTCGAGCTTTGAGTACAGCTCGGCTTGACCCACCATCCTTCAAGGCGCGTGGAAGACAAGCATCGAGAATGTTCTCTGTACAGGCACCCAAGTGGTGGAATGACCTCCCACTGGCTGTCCAAACAGCAGAGTCTCTTGCTGTCTTCAAACGCAGACTGAAGACACATCTCTTTACACAGCACTTAAATGAGCATTGGATTAAGTATTATTTGCAGTATATTGTGCTGCACTTATATATTATATTGTATTGTATTGCACTGTGTATTGTAGTTTACTTTATTGTTGAATGCACTGTGTATTGTAGTTTACTGTATTGTATTGTATGGCACAGAGTTCTGTGTTCAACTCTGTTCCTTTTTCTCTCTGTATCTACAGTGACTTTTGTATCTAGCAGTATCTGAGCTCAGGACTGTCTTTTTCTCTAACCTATTGGTAACTAGCAAAGATACTTTCTCTAGATAGACAAAGCACTTCTTGTAAGTCGCTCTGGATAAGAGCGTCTGCTATATGCTGTAAATGTAAATGTACTTACACACAACTCACACAACAGGTAGTTCTTTAAAATCTGTTTCCAGTGGACTAGTTAAGTGTATAATGCCTTATTACACCTCACGTCTTTGGATTTCAAGTGACAGAAAGATCAGTCATCCATAATTCATGAAAACTTAAACAAAATACAGGGACAGCGCTTTAGGCATCATAAGTACATGGAGTTTGCTGACAGTGCATGTAGAGTACCCACCAACCTGTCTGCTGTGATGTCCAGCAGAAACATATCAATTTGAATTGCATTATCATATGTACGCATTTCAATTCTGTTTCAGGAAGTCAGAAAGCAGGTTGTGGTAGGTCTATGTTTGCTGCCCACACAAAAACTGAGGACTCAATGTGACTGGTTGGTTTCTGATAACCAAATAGTGGAGAGTAAACACATGTAAACACTGTTTAGTTACGTTTTGAAATGGCTTTTGTGGTTAATGTGTTTTGATATATTAATCACCCTTTATAGAGCTTACTAACTTACAATGAACATGGCTGCAGACAGTTCTGTTTCAAATATTCTCTTCACCTTCAGCGCCCCCCCACCCCCCACCTCCGTGTTCTAATCACATCATTTCAAAAGAGTAGAGGGGACAATCCCATATTGTTTTTACTATGGGCTGATGCTGTGCATTTCACAATCTCCGCCAAAGAGATGTATCAAACCCATTAATAATGTAGCCTTTCATACCATCCTTGCAAGTCTGTTTTTGTTGCACATTGTGAATGTAATGCCACTATAGACATGCACAAAATACTGCTGCAATGGCTGTGTTACTTCAGGTATTGATAATAGTTGTACAATCTAAAAGTAACATGTGCAGGTAATCAAAAAGTGGAATTAGAACACTTTCCCCTAACTCCTACAAAAAGTTAGTGGATGATTCCATCCTTGTCCATGATTCAGTGAGAGGGCAACGCAGTCACCAATCAAATTTCTCTGGTGGCCAGTTCCAACCAGGCCTCTCCTGACACTAAGCTGCAAGTTCAAGTTTCAAGTTAATTTGTCATTTGCACAACATGCCAGGACATTTATGCATTGAAATGCTTGTGGTGAGGCTCAGATAATCACTCTACAGAAAGTAACTAAGTAAAATATCTATGAAAAATATATATCGGCCTATATTAATTTTACACGAAATCAAAAGAAATTATACACAAAATATAGTGAAATATACACAAAATATAGACACAATACACACAAGACATAGAGACAATATACATTAAAAGTGACTTGAGTGACTCTGAGGTGTTATGATAATAATACTGACAGAGTGACTGAGTGAAGTGGTAGTTGGGGACAGAGCCACAGCTTCACAGCTTATTCAGAAGCCTGACAGCCTGTGGGTAGAAACTGTTCATTAGCCAGGTTGTTCCAGCCTGGATGCTGCAGAATCTCCTGCCTGATGGCACGATGGTGAACAGGCTGGGTGACCGCTGTCTGACCGGATCTTTTTGATTTTCCTGAGGCAGCGGGACTGGTAGATGTCCTGTAAGGCTGGCAGTCTGTTGCCTATGATGGCTTCTGCTGTCCTTGCCACTCCTCTAAGGGCCTTGCGGTCACAGGCAGTGCAGCTCCTGTACCAGACAGTAATACAGCCTGTGAGGATGCTCTCTATGGTGCACCTGTAGAAGTTGGTGAGGATCTGAGTAGGCAGACCAAACTTCATAAGCCTACGCAGGAAGAAGAGACGCTGATGGGCAGATCTCACATTAGTGTTGGTGTAGTGGGACCAGGTGAGGTCATCAGTGATTTGTACGCCGAGAAACTTCACACTGCTGACTCTCTCCACTTCAGCTCCATTGATGGATAGGGGAGAGTGACCACCCCTCTGCAGCTTCCTGTAGTCCATTATCATCTCCTTTGTTTTGCTGATGTTGAGACAGAAATTGTTGTCATGGCACCACTCTGACAGAGCGCTGACCTCGTCTCTGTAGGCTGTTTCATCTCCATCAGTGATGAGGCCTAGGATGGTGGTGTCATCAGCAAACTTGAAGATGATGTTAGAAGTGTGTTTGGCTACACAGTCATGGGTATACAGGGAGTACAGGAGGGGGCTGAACACAGATCCCTGGGGAGCACCTGTGCTCAGAGTCAGTGTGGAGGAGAAGCTGTTCCCAACTTTCACCACCTGGGGTCTCCTCATCAGGAAGTCCAGCATCCAGTTGCACAGATGAGAGTTCAAACCCAAGTCTGTGAGCTTAGGAATGAGTTTGGCAGGGACGATTGTGTTGAATGCTGAGCTGTGATCTATGAACAGTATTTTTACAAATGTGTTTTTCCTGTCCAGGTGTGTGAGAACAGTGTGTATTGTTAGTGCAATGGCATCGTCTGTGGATCTGTTGGAGTGGTATGCAAATTGGTGAGGGTCCATGGTGGCTAGAAGAATTGAGCAGATGTGAGCCAGCTGCTCAAAGCACTTAATAACTGTAGATGTCAGTGATTTACTGTAGATGCACTAGGCATATAGATATAAAATACAGATTTAATTAGATCAGGAAAGGTCTAACAGAAAAGTCAAGCAAAACAATATTATGAGAATATAATTTAAGTATTACATTCTTTGTTTTACAGAAAGTACTGGTACATGCAGTACAGGACACCAAAATCCAGTGCAGCTCACAATAAATAGCATTATAGTGAGTTAAAGCACCAGGGAAATTAAAACCCATGTTTTTGTTCTAATTAGGTTAATCTTGCTCTTGTGGGTGTACAATATACATGGGAAATTTACCACGAGAAAGCTAATGATAAACAAATGCTAACCTACAGAGACCATGCATTCATCTGTTTGTCCGTATAATCGACCATGCTTGTATTTTCTGGATGCACATCCAACAATAAAGTGAATGAGAACCTTACCTTCTTTGAGACATCGGTCTATAAAAGCTGAATAATGTTTCAGTGAGCTGTGGTTACAGCAGGATCTACAATACCACCTAAATATATGAGAATATGTGGGGTATGTACTTGGTAGCTGTTATAGACCTCAGTTGCAAATTGATGCCTGCTAAAGGGGTTTACTCACCTTTTTTTCTACCACAACCTTTAAGATTGAAGGGTTTAAGTTTTGCATTGGCTCAGACTGCAGCGCAGTTCAAAATTGAAGGGCTGTCATTTCTAACACACTTCTGCAATATTGCATGTACCGTTGGACTGGCAGACCAGGTGGTGGTCCCTATTCTTAAAAAAGGGGGACCAGAGGGTGTGTGCAAACTAACAGGGTATCACACTGCTCAGCCTCCCTGCGAAAGTCTATGCCAAGGTGCTGGAAAGGAGACTTCAACCAATAGTTGAACCTCAGATTGAGGAGGAACAATGTGGATTCCGTCCCAGCCGTGGACCAGCTTTTCACCCTCTCACAGATTGTTGGGGCATGGGAGTTTGCCAACCCAGTCTACATGTGTTTTGAGGCTTATTCAAGTACTAGACAGTATAGACAGTATTCAGTACTAGAGACAGTATAGTTACCTTTTTGGGAAAAAAGAAAATGTTAGGAAAATTCTTTTAGAAC
This sequence comes from Pygocentrus nattereri, assembly GCF_015220715.1. NCBI lineage: Eukaryota > Metazoa > Chordata > Actinopteri > Characiformes > Serrasalmidae > Pygocentrus > Pygocentrus nattereri. The sequence continues at coordinate 32,201,982 of NC_051213.1, read as the reverse complement.
ACCCACTAAAAAATTCAACATTGTTATTACTTTTTATTAACTGTTTTAAAGTTAGTTCACACTCGTTAGACAAACTCTAAAGAAGGTCTCAATTAATGGCTTCTTTACAAACACTGATGTTCCTGCTAAAGCCTGAGTAGACTGATAAATTTGGGATTTGCCCTTAATAAATCTTGCTTTTCTCAACCCATGCGTCCACCTCATCATTGCTCCCACATGTTACAATTTATCCATACCTATTTTTTTTTTTAAGTGTTTTTTTCCGAACCTGAGTCTTCCACCAGTTGAAACACATCCTGTCTACACACCACATGCAAAGCCCAGAGGAATCTTTGTGAATTCCACCATTTTGGTCATCTGCTTCCCACAACATGCCAGTTATTTCAGATTGGCTTTTAAATTTCTAATAACATATGACTAGTCAAAGGATTTGGGACAGGGCAATTACCTCATTTAACTGTGCTTCAACCATCAGTTGCCACAACATTCTCATCTTAATGTTCCCTCAGACAAGCTTCATTTGCATTTCAAGTGAGACAAAGCACACTATCTTCTCTATTGACTGTTATCATAGAGTCTAGCCTTTCTGACAGGTTCTCATTTATTTTTGCATTTGACACATCCTTTGCTTATCTATCCTCCTATTGTAGAGAGCTTTTTTTTATTAGGTTTATTCCCTGACTACCATACTGCCAGAAACCAATGATGGATACTGAGAACCGTGAATGTTTAATGCATGTGTGAAAACCCTAATGTTAATCTGGCTCAAACAAATGTTTTAAAAATATGTGCTGACTTTATTTCAGCCTTTTGGGAGAGTGCACTTATTAGAATTAAACTTTTTTCAGCCATATAACATTCCCAACAGACACTGGAGGCATATTATTTGATTAACTCTTTGATGCTGAGGCAAAAATAGCAGCTATTTCCACCTTTAAATCTAGTCTTCTTATTTCATAATGTCATGCAAAAGCCATTCAATACAGAGGCTATCACTATGCATACAACAATGAAGGCCGCATTGGACTTCTTTTAAATAGTGATAGAAGCACACAGAAAGCTTGAAATCTACATGCTGATTTGTTTTTCTATGGCCAGCATGAACATGCATACATCCAAACTATTCTAGGGGCAGGTTTTAGTGAGTTAAATGGGACAAAGGACTCTAAAAGTGTTGCCAGTGACACCTTAGATAATGGTTAAAGTAGTACAGCAGTAGAGTTACAGGCAAAAGCAACGAAAGTAATAAAGGGTAACAAAAGTAACGAAAGAAAAAAAGAGTGATAAATCAAGGTGATGCATGACTTACTATTCTTAGTGTTCTTAGAGTTTTGCTAAAGCCTGAGTAGACTGATAAACCAATGTGATGAGCCAGTTATTATATCAGTGTTACGTGTTACTGAACTCTTTTGAAGGATCATCAAGCTAATAATCTTCCTGGCCTTGTATGGCAGTTAATAAAGAAATAAGCCACAATAGGCCATCCATTAAGCTAAAGGGTGTTGTTAGAGTATATATATATATATATATATATATATATATATATATATATATATATATATATATATATATATATATATATGCATTTTAGGTTTACAGTGAATCCTTCAGTGTTAAGGCTTAACACCAAACATTAATGTAGGAACCTATAAAGCCTCGATCTAGTTGTAAAGGAAATAATTTGTCTGTCCCTTCTTATGTAAGGTGCATTTAATGTGGTTTTAGACTCTCTTCATGTATGTGCCAGTGTTAGTCAGGCAGTGGAATGAACAGTAGACCATAGTAAATAGTAGCAAGCAAACAGATATGAATCACATGAAAACAACAGGCTTTTATCATCATGATATTTGCATTTGCAGTGCAGTAATCTGAAAAACCTATTATGGAGCTAAAACATCATCATATGAATCACCATATTACTTAAATATTCTGCAAGACCAAGACTAAACATGATCTGGAAATGAAATGCCTAAATAAAAATGAATTGCTTTTAGTAGACTGTCGCAGGAGATGGTCACTGTTGCAGGTCACGCACCACCAGCCCTGCCCGTCTGTGTTTCCTCAGAGATTAAAGTGTGACCATTTGGTGACACTCCAGTAGTTTGAGAGCTGCAAACACTTCATAGCAGTTCCTTCATGCCCGCTTTGACCCGCTTTAAAAATATCAGAGGTATTGATCTGAGCCTATTTTTGAACATTTCTTTCCTGTGTGCCGTATTTCTCTGTAAAAGGGCTTATGTGTGGACTACGACCCCTTTGTGAGCCCAAGTAGTAAGTGTTATATTATGTTTCTGCATTATTAAAAATTTGGTAGAGATGTAAACAAAGTTATTCAGTGTTGTGATGTGAAATGCTGCATTCTAGAGAAACTTACCACATCAGAATTGTCTGCAGTGGTGATCATAGGATCACATCTGAAGAATTCAATGCCTCTAAAAGCTCCCTCACAGAAAGTTATTACATGTAATGTATATAAATATGCTTTTGATATTGTTTTTAGAAGTGGTTTTGGCCTAAACATAACTTTATCCATGGTGGTTTTGGCTAGTAAATGAAATGGCTATATTTTACATTTATGGCATTTGGCTGACGCTCTTATCCAGAGCGACTTAAAATTTGATCATTTTACACAGGCAGGCCAAGGCGGTGTTAGGAGTCTTGCCCAAGGACTCTTATTGGTATAGTGTAGGGTGTTTGCCCAGGTGGGGATTGAACCCCAGTCTACAGGGCAGAGGTGTTAACGACTACACTATCCCAACCTTTCAGCTAGTGAATGGATTTTGGCCAAAAGCATATCTCAAAACTATTGTACAACATTGTCTCAGGCAACAGCGAATGTATTCCTAAAAAAGTCATGTAATAACTGTCTGTGAGAGAGTTTTCAGAGGCATTAAATGCTATCACAACTGCGGTGAACAAGTCTGAGTCTTAAGTTTCTGTAGAACAAAGGACTTCACATCAATAAACCTCTACAGTTGAGGTATACAGAAATGTTGAAACATTGGTTGAGTTCCTGAGATGCAGAGCATGGTTTTGTCCTATAGCCATACATGAGACTTTACAGATTTGTCTGAAAGAAGTAATTACCTCATAACTCATGAGTGACCAATATTGGTCTTTGAGATTGACCAACCTGGAGAGTTCAGATCTAACACACCTGGTTCTAATATTCACATGTCCTTGGAGGCCTTTATTACCTGAATCAGGTGTGTTAGATTAGGGCTGGAGCTAAACTCTGCAGGGTGGTAGATTGTTAGAATTGGACCTCCATGCCATTATTGATGATCTCTATATGGAGTATGCACCTAACACTTTTTCAGTGTCTTCATGTGATGGTAACACTTCGTCTGACCCAACACTTCTGACTTTTAAATTATTATTTCAGGTTTTACAGATTCATAGCAGCTGATAAACACCATATGTTAGCATGTTTTCTCCACAGTAACACAAATTCTTTCAATTTTATCAAAAGGATCGTACGTAGTGCAGCTTTAAAAGTACTTCTCACAAAGCAGTGTGACTTTTGTGTTGTTAGGGAGCATTTGGTCAATTGACTGCACCCACCTAGCCTAATGTTACTCCAACTGACATTATTCTACCTATTTTTGTTCTTTGTTTGGACTTGGTATCTTTAATTTTAATGTGGCCATAAAGGATGTAACAAATCAATCTGGAGTAAGTATACAGATACTGTATCCTGTAAAAATCTGCTCCACGGGCTGCAGTGCCATTGCCATCCTCACTCACCGACTCACAAGTAGTTGCACCTCTGATTTTGAATATTAGTAAACCTGGATGTTCTGGCTAAGCATTCTGCAATACAGGACCTCCTCTGGTAAAACGAATTTTCCCAAATTGCCCCAGATGGCATGGATCAAAATGTTATGACTAAAATTAAGCAGGACCAAAAACCTAACAGCAAAACAGCAAAGGCGAACGTACCGTTAATGTAGAGAGAATAATATTAGGCTACTAAATTGGGCTCTTTCAATCTAACAAATACCACCCAACAGGACAGAAATCACTCTGCCCTGTGAGAGGCACTTTCAAGATAATTCATTTTCATTCAACTCATTAGACGATCAACCAAAATGTAGATTACAGGTCCAGTTTTGAGCTTGAGGGAAAAGGAACTGTGCTAAGAGCTACATTTTAGCAGTTTGCCTTGCAAAATTTTACAGCATAAAATTAATCCATCCCAATAGGACCTTTATCAACAAAATAAGTGCCTGGCAAATGGAGGAGTGCTACTGGTGTGGAAATTTCTAATTATCTAAAAACAACATGTACACATTTATAGCTATGATAAATAAGAAGAGTGTGGCATTAACGGAAATCTATGTAACTGTAATATATTTGATATTTTCTTGACTACAATGGCAGTTAGAAGGCTTCAAGGATTTTGGCTCAATATCAAAACCGTCATGCTTGTGAAGAACTCATTTTTTGAATGTTTTATGTGATGTGATGCACCAGCAGGAGGCAGTAATTCATGAACACATGACCCTGAAGACCTTTAATTTAAGATTTTATGCCAAACCTATAGGTACGATAAGTGATCATTCTTCCTCTTATGCTGAGAGTGTTATAACACTAGCAGTGTTGAAGAGGCAAAGTGTCAAAGTCTTTCAGCAGAATAAGCATCCACATTTGTATTCAAGCACAGCGCTCTAATGACCAGGAGTGAAGAGGCTGCATCAGGGGATTTTGTGCTTGGAAAAGCCAATTAATCTCTCCTTATTCAGGCCATCGATTGTATAAAGTGATATGCCTGAAGAGCCAATTTCAGAAACTGATACTGACAGTAACCTTTATCTCATGCCTGAACACTGTTTAATGCTTTTTAAGATGCAGCATGAGTAACGTTGTCCTCGCAAACTTGTATTGTCTTTTACCAGCACTCTGGCAAATGTTTAGTCTGCTATAATTCACATAATTATTTTAATCATGGTAACAGTTTATCTGAAGTCTACCTATACAGGGACTTCATAACACATGCATAAGTCATTGAGTTGTAAACAAAGTCAAAGAATGAGTGGTTTGATGTAAAATGGCTCACTATAGAGAAACCAAACAACTATCTTCATATCTAAATATCCATATAGTGGTGGTGATACGATTTTGGGGTCATGATGTCTTTAGTGCATCTTTTATGTACTATCCATACATGAATGTATTTTAAAACAGTTATTCTTAAACTGGTCCTCAGTGCCCCCTAGATGGCCCACGTTTTTGCTCAGTCCCTATGGACTGGCAATTAGGTTGGAGAAGAATGCAGACAATCTAGGGGACAAAAGCTGATCATAAAATTATCCTAAAAATGTCTGTCTCTGTTATCAGGCAATGTATTCCTACCCATTTAATGTAATAACCTTCTGTGATATAGGTTTAAAAGTTAAACTGGACCGACATTTGATTCCTATTACCACCACTGTAAACAATATTAACTCTGTACAATTCTCTTCAATGGAGTATTTCACATCAAGCCACTCTGAATAATTTTGTTTACATTGTAACGGTTAAATTAAGCATAACTTTTGAAATATGGTGGAATTTCTCTTTTCAAAATAGCAGTACTTGAGTATTTATGGGCAGCTTATGTCAGTCATTTACAATTTGATGTGTTGTTTTATAAGAACCACCGATTTAAGAAGCATGAATATCAGTTCTATGATAACCAAACTGTGTTCACTAGTTTCACTGACCTGTGTTCACTACTCACAATGAACAGTCAAATGATAAATGCAGGTCAGAATAAGAATAAAATGAAAAGAACAAGTAAATATTTTATTACTTTTTAATATATTGTGGGATGCCTGTGCATGTGTGTTATGGAGGCTTTATGTTTGCAGCCTTCAAAATATGTTGTTAATATGTTGTTTGTTGTGTTATGCTGTATTTATTAGTGTAGGATTTCTACATCACTTTGACAGAATCTATACACTTTTTTCATTTTTCATTTATATCCAGGAGTTTGCATAGACTGTTTAAACAAATGCTTTTGTCAGGTTTTGCTGACAGTTCTGAGCCTTCCTTACTGTGTAGGTTGCACTCTGTTTTTCTTTACTTCTCTGAACATTCACCTGGATTTTGTTTGTCTTTTGACTTTGAAATGTTTTGGACTTAGTTTGTGGACTTTAAATCTAGTCTACATTAGAATCTGACCTCAAACCCATGTGTTACACTGCCAGAAACATTCAGGACTTACAACACATATAACCAATCCAATGATATAATATTCAACATGAAAAATATTCCAGTGAGCATCCACTTTCAAGTTTACTCCAAGAACATGTGGCACTGTATCTGTATGTATTTTTTCAAAGCAACTACAGTGTTCTGGTATTATAGGACTTGATCTTCCAATGTGATAGAGAGGTGACGTATGAAGGCAGTTCATGAAGAATGGCTTAATAAATAAAAAAATACATAAAACAATGATAGTGCTTCTTACACTGAGAGAAGTCCATGGCACTTTTCTATAGAGCACAATGAGGAGTAGTTTACTCTTCATCAGTTATAAACCTCAGCAATGGTTAGTAAGCTGTGTAAAGTACAGAGAAAGCAGCGTACCTGTAGATTCTCCATCATAAAAAAATAACACGAACTATCAGAAAAAAACACCATATAATTTAAAAGAAAATTTATCATCAGGCCAAACGACAAGTCATTTCCTCAGGCTTGTAGACACCTGCTCATCCAAAGTTTCTTTGGAAATCGAGGGTGTTAATAGAGTTTGCCCAACTTTTCTGTTGTAGCAGGGGCTTTTTACTTGGGATTTGGCATGATGATCTTAGGCTCATGTGCAGCTGCTCCTGAGCATCCCATTTTTTTGGCAGTGCTAGGGGGCCCCACCCCACAGTGGCACTGGCTCAAAAAAGAAAATCTGACAGTACCCATTGCCCTTCAGTGACATTTAAATGGTGAATATGTTACTCATACAAACTGTGTAGATTGAAAGAGTTGCTGGTGAATAATATTGACTTAGCTAAAGTTACTGGAAATCAGTGCTTTAATGCTTTAGTACTGCTAAATGAAACCTCTACTTTGCAAATATGATCTCTCTCTTCAATAGGTTTAGAAAGGTTGGTGCAAAAAGGCTAGTATGAATAAATTATCCTTCTGACAGTTACCACTTAGTTTTTGTCTGAAAATGATGTGGAAAACATTGAATTCTGTGGACTGTCATGCCTATGAGAGCCAAGTGATTGTCTGCAAATTACGTCGCACCACATGCCCTTTGGTGTCAGTATAGGCCTTTCAGCAAATAGAACACACATGAGTTTTTAGATTAGCCTCTATTTAAAATAACTGTTGAGGAGGGATCTTAAAAGAAGATCTTTGCCAAATTTCAAACTTGCTGACATTGGTGTGGTAAACAATAGGTTATTTTAAACAAATATTTTAGGATACCATACAGTTTTTGATATGAACTGAATTGCCATAGTTTTTGAACTCAGTGAACAGAATCTTTCTACTATCCATCCATCCATCCATTTTCTAAGCCTCTTCTCCGTCAGGGTCGCGGGGGGGAGCTGGAGCCTATCCCAGCAGTCTTCGGGCGGAAGGCAGGATACACCCTGGACAGGTCGCCAGTCCATCGCAGGGCAGAATCTTTCTACTATCTTCATCTTAAAAGATATCTTAGCTCTAGCCCTTAAATAACACACCTCATCCAATTAATAGATGCCTTCAAAAGCATCTGAAAATTAGACACAGGGGTATTGGATCTAAACTTTCCAGGATGGTGGCTATCCAGGACTAAGATGGGTCCCCTCTGTTGTACAGCAGTCACCTGTTTCCCTATATAAAATTAGTAAAATGTTCTAAGCTGAGTATTTCAGGCCTCTGCATCCTGTACAAAAGTGTTGGTTTTTAAACTTGTCCCATTTTTCGTTCCTTATGACTTTGCATGTCTGTATTTGGTAGTTGTGATTATCATCTCTGCTGCCAAATATAGAACACATTGAATAAAATATGTAAATGTATTATATAGATATTGTAAGTGATTATAGAGCTCTTAGAATTTGACAGCATTTATTTGGGCCCTGAGCAAGAACTGTGACCCCTTTGTGGCCCAACCTCAAAAAAAAAAATCACCAGTGCTTTGGAAATTGTTGGCTTTAGGCTCAGTGGTGCTCAGGCAAACCTGAGGCAAACAGAATGAGACACCAGGTTGTTGGGCTCACACCCATCACTTACATGCCAGTACAGAAATACCGCTACAGATCATTTATGATCAAGTACAATGGAGCTGCTTGTTTTGCAGATATATTGAAGAAAGGCACAGCAGATATGACATTAAAACAGCAGAATGCAGCATAAATGAATATCATCTGGAGAAACTGAAAAACTGCTTTGCGGGATTGTTTTTGTCATTGCAAAAAAAAAAAAAATCACAGTACAGAAACAACAAGATAGGGAAGAATGTGGGTGGTTTCTACTCTACAAAAGCAAAAGTGCTACTGTACAGTGACTGCAAAGAACAGGGCAAATGCAACATACAAAGTACAGCATGTCTGACAAGTTTTAAATGTCAGATTTTAAACTAGTGGTCCCATTGATGATATTTTACCCCACATAGGAAAGTCCACCACTGTTAGCTTGGCATTAATTTAACACTGCATATCCAATAGAATGCTCGCAGAATTGACCATTACTGTAGTGTAGTGCTGTTACAAAGGGAAGGTTTCTAGTGGCTAATGTAAGAATCAGTGAAGGAGCCAATTACAATGACAGCACTCTACTTGCTTCTGACTTTCCATGTCTTCTCACCAGAGTAACTTTATGCTCAGTGTGATGTCAGAGGATGTTTCAGAGGAGGAGCCTGAGGGGTACTCTTGGAATTGCTGTGATGTAATTTTTAAAGTGAGAGTGATGGTTAAGGAAAGCACATTGTAGTAAAAACTCTCAACTGGACAACTTGTTTGAGGCTGGCATCTGAATACTCATGACTTATGCTTCAAAGGTCCAGCCCCAACAGCACCTGGGGTGAGAAATAAAATACTGGAAATGCCATGCCGCATGAACGCTTTATAACGGTAGTCATATTTTAAAGAGGTATCTGAAACCTTCACAAAAGTTACAAAACCTTTAGATTATGTGGAGGTTCTTTAAACATTTTACACTCATTTTACACACATGGTACAGATTTTAAAAGGTTCTTGAGGGAACAAAAAGTAGTTCCATTGCATCAATCCAAAGAACCTTTTTTTGCACCATTATCTTAAGCAAAATGACTGAATTATCATAAACTTGATATTCTATGAAGGTTAAAGAATTAAAGTTAGCCAGAGGTGGACGAAGTACAGAATTCATGTACTTGAGTTAAAGTAGAGATACCCAAGGTAAAATATTACTCCAGTAAAAGTAGAAGTCCTTATTCTAGACCTCAACTTGAGTAAAAGTACAAAAGTATTTGGCTTCAAATGTACTTAAGTATTGAAAGTAAAAGTACTAAAAGAGTAATTATGGCTCTGATGTCCTGTTATCATTTTTGTAACAAGACTCACTTCATGAACTCATTTTAGGTGAAAGTCCTCCAGCGTCTCTCTTGGTAAACCAGTCTTTTAATAGAACGTCATTAATTAGCGATGCTGACGTCTATTAAAATGATCATCAATGATCACTGGAGGTAAACAGTTTCCATCAGGGAGAACTGAGTGGCTCTGAAATCACTTTTTACAAACAAGCAAAGTTTCAGTTTAAGATTACTTTCTAAATTAGTTACAAGTTTAATAAAAACTTGCTTTAAACTCAGGATCACAAATAAGTTTTCCTGTACTATATTAATCTGTAGGTCTCTGTTCATAAACATAAACTAACCAAAACTAATTTACTATCAAATGAAAGTGTTTGCATGAATTCATAAAAAACGAAACATGCCAGTCACAGCTGTATATGTGTACATATTTCTATATTGTGGTCTATTTACACAAAGTCAGGTTAGTTCATCATTTAGGTGACGTATGTGCTCCCAAATTTTTACGCTGCTGCACTGACGTTGAACTGTGTGCTTGCGTTGGGTCTGTATGACCAACAGGTCAAAACAAGTTCAGAACAAAGTGACCGCTGTGCCCTGATTGGTGCTCTTGCTTTGTGCTTCTTTTGTTTTGACATGTTACGTTTTTATACACACAAAAACCAAAAGGAATGACAGATTTCTCAAAATGTAGTGGAGGAAAAAGTCAGATATTTGACTTTAAAATGTAGTGGAGTGAAAGTAAAAAGTCGCTCAAAATGGAAATACTTAAGTAAAGTACAAATACATGAAAAAACTACTTAAGTACAGTAACTAATTACATTTACTTTGATACTGTCCACCACTGACGTTAACAGATATCTGGAATACAGAGTGAGCTGTCTGGTGGTCCTGTAAGGTGCCTGTAAGGTTCTGCTGTACTTTTGGTTCGACGGGTCCCTGCAAAGACAACACTGTCAGCTCCAGTGCTGTGCCCTGTGATTATGCCAGGATCAAACATCTGTGTTGTACATGCACCTGTGCCTGGCTTCCAAAAAGTAAATCAAACCAATCTCAGTCTTTATTTGCCAAGAGAACTTCAGGCCTGTTTGATTGCAGGAGTTTCACAGTGAATTCCAGCTGAACTCTACTTTCATTCAGAGCTTTTTTATGCAGCTATTGTTCTCGCTCCTTGGCTGCGGCACATTCCCACACCTGGACTTCTTGACTTTTGGACCATCACATTCACAAACATTTGGTTTTGGATCTTCTGTTTCAAGATCTAAGCTAACTAAATATATTTTTGCACAGATTTAAGCATCTGAATGCATGGAGTGATTCAAAATAGCATTCACTAGTTGCTTATATTCCAAGTCTGTCCTCTTTTCATCTATTCCATTCATTCTATTGAACATTTAATGATATGTTTCAGTTAAGCAGGTGTGCCGTGTGATATATCTGTGCATACTTTTCTTTGCCTGCTCAATTTTGCAGGCCTAATTCCAAAAATGGTTAGTGGAGAACTTTGTTGTTAGGAAAATGTGTTAGAATAAAAGCCTGCAGTGATTAAGGAGCTTTCAAGGGTCAGTACAACCAGTTCAGAAATTATTATCTTATGACTCATCTAGGCAAAACTTTTCTCTACCCTACAGAGTACAAGCCTTAGGGGAAAAAAATTAAAGACAATTTGATACAATGGAAACTCTGGTACATTCATAATTTGTTGACAATCTCACACTAGCCACTTCTGAAAGGTATATTACCAGCCTCTCAAGAAAACCTTTTTAGGTGCAGGTTAAATTGACCATAATAAAATCTGTTGACAAGCACTTTATTGGCCCTTGGCATATATTGCCCAGATTTTTACAGAGGTGGTAATGAGAAATATAGGATGAGAGACAGGAAGCCACTCTACACCACGCAGCTGTACTGAGTAGCTTTTAATCAGAAGAGAAAGCACAATTCGAATTGGATAAAATGTTATCTGAGAGCAGAAAAGTGGAGGTGGAACTTATGGTACATCATGTTCACTCTATAAAAAAAGTCTTTTCTGAAATTTAACCCACAAGACTCATTCATCACCCACAGCTCAAAGCATTCCCTCCTCTTTCTCCTTGCCCTATAATAGCTTTGAACATTCCCCAATATGATTTGAGGCAAGATGACACTTGGGAGCGGAGCACGGTGTGCGACAAGTTTGTTCATCACTACACAAATTCCACTGGCATTATGCTGTATATGTCTTATAATAATAATGTCTTTATTTGAAGAGCATTTTTCATACTGGAAAAGACAATGAAAGATCAAGTTAAAAAAAATACCAAACAGACTTAAATGTAAGTACAAGTTTCAGGTTTGTTATATGAAGCTAAATAACTGAGCTTCTCACAAAGCATTTTTCTCTGAGTTTTAGTACTATCAGTATTTTTTTTTTCTCTCATTATAAAGTTGTAAGAAACTTTTGTGACATCCACTGAGAAATATATAACAAACTGCTGGTAAGCATGTCAACTCAAAGCGAGTCTTAATCATCATAAGGAATGAAAATGTATACTTATGTGTCATGAGCATAAGTATGAAAATTTATATTACCTAGATTACATGTACAAAGAGAAGAACAATGACCCTAAAATTGAACCCTGCGTGACTTCACACATAATATTAAATCCCTTTGATGAAAGATTTCCCAGTGAAACCAAGAATTGTCTATGCATCAAATATGATTTAAAATATGATGTAAACATGATTTCTAAAACTGTAACTAAGAGGCCAGCCCAGTTTTAAAGGCAATGTATTAGTACTGTTGTGATCAACAGTATCAAAATCTCATAACACCAAACAGAAGGACTTCTTGCATCAGCTCTAAGCCTGAAGTTATTCATAACACGTACCAATGCTGTCTCAATACAAAAACTTGTTTGAAACTTCTTTTATAACTTATTTGATATCAAACACACATTTAATTGTTTGAAAGTAACTTAAAAAGTAAGTTTAGAAATTGGTCTAATATTATGTAGAGCAGATGGATGCATGCTCCTCTTTTTCAGTAGGGACTTCACCAGGGCAGTTGTAAAAGCATATGGAAAAAGAATTTCCTTATGTACCATGACATATTTCAGAGAGATAGGGATTTCAGGGAGCATCTCTGTATGAGCTGATATGTGTGGGTGGTGGGACGTGAAACGCAAAACGTGAGATCATTGGTTAATATTAGAGTAAATATCACATGGTGATATTTAAAACTCAGACATTTTAAAAGAGGTAAAGGTCACTGCATTGAGAAGAAAGGTTTCATGAAAGCAAGATTTCTTTGAGTTGAGTTTTAATTTTAAATTTTCAGGTGGCACGGTGGCGTGGTGGGTAGCGCTGTCGCCTCACAGCAAGGAGGGCCTAGGTTCGATTCCCCTGCCGGGTGACCGGGGTCCTCTCTGTGTGGTTGTTGCACCAGGTGTTTTTAGTGTTACACAACCAGTCTTTTTTTGCCCCTGTCCCAACTTTTTTGAAATGTGTTGCTGGCATCAAATTCAAAATTGGCATATATTTTTCAAATAACATTTCTCAGCTTCAGTGTTGTTCAGTTTGCAGATACTCTTGTCTGAGGAAACTGAGAACTCAGTGACAGTGTTAAGAAAACATGCAGTAATGCAACATCTAGCCAGCCAGCAGCTAACCTCTTATCACTCTGAGCCTCTTTCACAGTGAATGCTATTTCATTACAGCACTCCACTGTGCTGTTTGCCTTTGTCCTCTCCCTTTGCTTAGTTTTATAGTGGCTTTATTTGCCTACTGTATTTGAACCAAGCTCGTTTTACAACTTTCTTAGAAACATAAGGTCATCTCTGCCTGAAGGCTACATAATGTTGGTAACTGAAGTAGGAACAAGCTGTGGAATTGTGAAGTTTTATGAAAAGTTATCTGTAATACAGATGAGCTTTTCTGCCAGCATGGCTCCCTTCCCTGTCCCTGCCCCCACACCACTCCAAACATGCTCTGCACCCTTGCACAAGTCACACACCTCCTTCCCTGCCTTATCTTTATTTAACCTTGAGTCTGGAGATGGATTCCTTTGTCTGGGAGTCCTTCATTCTTCACTTGCACGCAGTTTTATATCCCATGTCGCGCACGTACACGTCCATTTCCGCCCCTCCAGCTATTCTTTCCTATCCAAGTAAATTTAGTTCAAAGCCTACATTCTAAGAGGAACAAATTGATATGTTTCCTCTTTTGGACAGTAGCATCAGACTCAGCTGAGAAAGTTATCCCTTAATCTAATGTTAAGAAGTGTGAGGAATGGCTTGAAAGAGCAGGGGTGGATGGAGAAGCTGAATCTTGATAGGATTCTTAGATCATTAAACTTGCAGAGTTTGATTGAGCGAGAGGAGCTGAAATCATTTCCCTTTCATCTGCTTTCCTCCCTCCATTTGATATGTGGAGATCTGAAATAGGCTCGTATATATTAATGTTTAGGGACTGCCATTTAAACCTAGCTTAAAATGCATGTAATGTTAAGTGTGGATTACCGTGGAGCAGTGGTATACAGTCGGATCTTTGAAGACTACTGAAAGATTGAAGCAAATAAATAAATAAACTCCGCTTTCACATATTTTTCATAAGATGTTCTGCTGATTTAATCCATCATCCATAGGGACTTTATAACACATGCTTTAGCTTTAAATTGCATTTTAAAAATAGTGATGAACAGCTTATGTCCATATTTTCAAAATGACCTGAGCTGTTTTATAAAGCAAACTGTATTATACTGATGATTATATTATGATTATATTATAATGATGAACTGTGACTATTACAGCTAGGCCTTCAGTTTGGACCATCTATTTCAAAAATGAGGACAAAAACTCTATGACACAGATAATGTCACTATTGCACCAGTGGGCTTTCTAATAGTATGCTAGAGCTATGCTAACACTGGTGTACATTTTTTTTACCTGTTCTAATAGGGTTGTAGTGCTTGAGTCCGGTATCCACTGCTGGTGTTCTCAGAACAATGGATTGATGACTCAAGAGTCCAGACCTTGACATCACTCATTTCTAAGACTGAACTTGTGTGGGAAAACAGCTGTAAGTTAAGTTGTTGAGGTTTCAGTGTAATTTTCTTTTAAATAAATTTTTTCTGACACTGGAACATTAATAAATCAAGGGTGGGACTGTGACTTTTGCACAGCATCTTATTCAGTTTGTTTTTGTTGCAATTTAATATGTAACATTTAATTCATGTCGTTTTTCCCTCATTTCCACCACATTCATGAATTGTTTGGCTTTCTCTATAGTGACATCAATGCATTGCTTATTTGAAAATGTTCCTCTGCTTCACAAAAAAGGAATTTGTGTTTTGCAGAATGTATTATGTCTTTAGTTTCATCCAGCTCATTTGTGTGGTTCTTAAATAATTGTCTATCTTATAAAGCCACCACATACCAGATGCATCACTTCCCACGGAGTCTGAAAATTCAAAAACCGTTGGTTTTAATGAAGGTACACCCACTGACTCTTTGCACTGTTCGGTTTCTTAGTGCATCACAGCATGCCACTCAGTACTTTGCCATTACTAATTTAAATTCAAGCCATATTGAAAACACAGAGAGCTATAGTAGATGACATATGGCTTAAGAATTACACAAACACTAATGGACCATTACCCCAGCTAACGTTAGGTGCCTGTTCTTTTTTCATGTCGTCTCCTTCGGCTTAAAAATAGCCAGTTTGTGAAAAGGTAAATCTTGCCAGATGTAATAAATTATGTCAAAAGTTTTATTTATTTTTTTATATGAGTGTATGAGTGGGTAAAAATTAACTTCAGCCTGAGGTTGCACTCTCACTGCACTGTTTCCTATGTGGTACAACTGTGCTTTGTCCTGTATCTGCTATGTTATGTGATGCAACGTGATGTAACAGGATGCTACACTGTGCACAGCCTTAAGATTCACATTAAAGTGTCAAAAATGGAACAACTGTTCATCACTTTAGTATTATGGCATTAAATTCCAAAAACTGTTTTATGATATATTGCCCAGTAATGAAACACAGCAGCTGAAAAAATGTTGTAAATATATGTGTAAAAATGTTACTTTATCCACAGGCTTTCTCTACATTCCATGATAATACAAAAACAACCCATGAAGAAATAAAAGGCATGCTTGTACGTTTTTGCAGCGGGGTCGATTCCCATCAGGTACATTCTGTGTCAGTTTGACTTTATGGATGAATCCATTACAATCTGTAATATGATCCAGATTCAGATTGACTGGCTGGCTGCCAGAGGCGTGTGTGCATGAGCTGACAGCAGATCACACAGTAATAGCTCGTAGGTTTTTACAGATCTAGACAGAGAGAACACTGAACATTCTGGTAGTAGCACTGTTTGTTCTGCAGTCCTGAGAGTGCTGCAGCTTTTACATTAACTCTGCTGCTGCTGATTGTTCACATACTGTATGTGTATCATATTGTTTACACTAGATACACTTATTGTCTTCATACATCAGGCAGCCTGTGCAGTTTCAAGTGGCTTTGAATTTCTTGCATAGTAAATAGAATACAAATATAATTCAATGTATTCAATTTAATCTTTTATAGGGATTCGAGGTCCAGCACATTCCAGTAACCCTAATAGTTTCCATCAAATGTCACTACATTTTTAAGGAGATTCCAAACAGTAATGAAAATATTCAGTTCAAATGGACCTTCAAACAGCAGAGTGAATAATGTAAGTGTAATTGGGTGTAATATACTGTAATTGGGTTTTACCTTTTATGTTTTTCTTTCAAGGGGCCCACTAAATAATTGTTTTCAGTATATTGTAACAATGTCATCATATAGCAGCATTGAATGTGCCTTAATATCCCTGCAACATGTTCATTTTTATCTGATAAAATGCCCATCTACTGGTCATCGCATGTCTTTTTAATGAATTTAATCAACTTCATTTTCATCTGATCAGTGTGTAGGGAAGATAAGGCCACTGCATAGGAACTGTGTGTAATGACATACAGTCACCGAGTTTACCTTCTCTGCGTTTGTGCCGTCTCCTCCCTAGTCACGCCTACCTATTAATGCTTTCAGCTGTGTTGTTTGTCACCCATTGTCTTCCTGGTGATTCCAGTGCTATTTTCAGTATTAGTAGCCCTCATGCTTCTCTGTCTCTTCATCTGTTCTCGTCACTGTCACTGTGTTTGATTCATGGTCTTCTTGTATTTCTTCTTGTATTTCTTTTCCTGTACGTTTAACCTCTTTCTGCAGGCCACCTAATGGCCATTCTGAAAGCAGAAAGGAAATTCTTTCAGTTAACATTATTAAACCAAAACATTTTCCCTGCAAGTCTGTTATTAGATTAACTAGGACACCGTTGGCTGTGTTGTGTTGTGACTTTGTTGTGTTGAGCTGCTAGTTTCTCCACGTCTCCACAGAGATCCCTGTGATAAAATGAACAGCACAAGTGCATTTTTCTTCATATCAAAAAATCATGTACAACTGCCACTATGAGCAATTTTATAAATGTTGGCATGCATTCTCACCTACGAAGATGAAAGTTACTATGCATTTCCATCTAAAAATATTCCATCAGTGTTACTGAGGGAAAATAAATGTGTAAAGCTGTATAAAGTGGTTAATAAATAGTTCAGCTCACTCCTTTACACTGCCTTTACTTAGGCACTAAGGCCCCATTTGCTAGCTTTTAGGAAGGCTTTGTGCATTTGGTGTACTGAGATTTTGAGCAGGTTTATATGACGTCATACTAAACTATTGTCATAACGCTACACAATTTTTTATGTAACAGATTGGATAATCTACATCAAACAGAATGTGCTATCATCAGGATTAGTGGAACATCGATATTGACAATGTAATCGCTGTAAGGTGAAGACAAACAACAGTGTCCTACATCTCTATACTGTGTCCTACATCTCTATACTGTGTCCTACATCTCTATACTGTGTCCTACATCTCTACTCTGTAGCCATACGACAGCTGCTAAAGTGATGTTAACACTGTCTCAAACACAAATGACATCAGCAAGTGTGATGGGCTAGTGTAGAATTTGAAACATGAATAAAGCATAAAATAACAATGTGAAGTCCACCCTACAGAGATCAATCATAGTCAGTTTAGGCAGAGAGTGCAGTAAATTCTGGCTTCCGTAACTGCTGCACCATTTAAGGTGAAATGGAAAAATTTAATAAGAAGCTGGCGAATAGGAAGACAGTTTCAGCATCACTTGTACCTAAAGCTCAAAGGAATGTCAGCTCATAGGAAACATGATAAATCCCCCAAATGTAGATGTTCGAAAATATTTGATTCCATTGCCTTGCAAATACAGTAAGTTTCACATTTTTACAAAGCCAATTTCACCTTGTGTAGTAAAATAGAATTATAAGTACCAAATTACAGAAAACTGATGAGGATAAAAAGAGTTACTTGCGCTCCAACTTCCCACATCTCTGCATGTTTTAGCTGTTTTGTTGAGCTGATGAGACATGTTTGCAAAGTTAAAGTGTGTGTGGATCACATTTCTATATGCTGAGCATTGTCAGTCAGTCGTACGACAGTGACAGTCAAATAGTCTTGAACACATTCCTCTCTGAAGTACAGAGTTTGGATGATACAGCTGGGTTGTTTTAAATCTCCAGCGTTTCAGTGCAGGTTTTTACTCCGTACTGGGTGACCACAATGTTTATTTTACAGTGTCTATTTAATCAGATGGTCAGTCAGATATTTAATGGATCTAGAAACCCACAATTTTAAAGTGTAATAAACAAATGTAAACAAAGTGCTGCTCAAACATGTAGATACTTGAGCCTTTATGGGTGCCCAACACTTTTATTTCCTGTAATAAAGTTCCTCTTAAAGCAAAATGAAAATGACAATCACATTAAGGATCTCTGCTCTGTCATTACCACAAAGTGCCCAGAAAAGCCCCAGCATTCGATTATTAATGGAAGTGCCTTCCAGTTCAAATGGCCCTTATTGGGAGAAAAGAAGAGAATTTCTAAGATAATCTAGAATTTTTACTTCCTCATCTTTACCACCAAATAGGACAGCTAGAAACTGTATACGTCGCTGTATGAGTTTAGTATGTACAGGATGATGAAGCATAAAATCACACGTATAAATTTTTCAAAACACCATCTTGCCCCACTGTCAGGGCGAAATGGTCCCTAAATAGGCTAAGAAGTCCCTCTGGTGAATCTTACATCAATTTGACATTTATAGAATGTATAATTCATGTGTCAAATCATGTCTAATCTTTGCATTTATCTAAAATGGTGTTATGAATCAAAACAAAAGTAGTGTATTTTAAAGGGAAATTGAGACATATCATATAAAGACATATCAATTAATGTCTTAATGATTCCACTTTATTTTAATAAGCTATAAAAAGACAACTTTTAGTAACACAGAAATACTTAAAATCTTCATTTTGTTTGTTAATTAATTATGTAATGATTGTATAGATTTATTTAATTGTAGTCTTGTCATTATCCATCCATCCATCCATCCATCCATCCATCCATTTTCCAAACCGCTTCTCCGTCAGGGTCGTGGGGGTCTTGTCATTATTATTATGATTATTATGATAATATTAGCTGCGCCATATGAGATGTTTTGATTAAAACTGAAAGAAGTAGCATTATTGAGTCAGGAAAAAAAAACAGTGGCCTGAAATAATCATTTGGAAGTCAAATGTTGGATCAAATTTTGAGAAGGTTTTCTGAATGACGTCATACATTTTTACATAGTAATGTCATATGCACAGGCTCAAAAAGAAGGTCCTGCTTAATGTTTTGGTCAATATTATATTGATGAAGATATGATCACTCTAGGTGATTCACTTATGTTCTCCGAACACACCCTCTCAGTCATCAGATTCATCTGCTTGGAGGTGTCCAGAGTACAACTGATGTTATCAATTGTTCCACTGCATGTTGCTTGTAATTACACATTTCCACCAGAGAGGTCTCCAAACCCGAAAAAAAAATACATAGTGCAGCTTTAAAGCAAAGTAAAGCAATAGCGTTTGATGTTAACAATTTGTTAGAAAAAACAAGTCCGTTTTGAATGTACAATCCCAATTCCAATGAAGTTGGGACGTTGTGTAAAACATAAATGAAAACAGAATACGATCATTTGCAAATCCTTTTCAACCTATATTCAATTGAATACACTACAAAGACCAGATACACTGCTCAAAAAATAAAGGGAACACTTAAACAACACAATATGACTCCAAGTAAATCAAACCTCTGTGAAATCAAACTGTCCACTTAGGAAGCAACACTGACTGACAATCAATTTCACAGCTGTTTTGCAAATGGAATAGACAACAGGTGGAAATTATTAGCAATTAGCAAGACACACTCAATAAAGGAGTGGTTCTGCAGGTGGGGACCACAGACCACTTCTCAGTACCTTTCTGCTTTCTGACTGATGTTTTGGTCACTTTTGAATGTTGGTGGTGCTTTCACTCTCGTGGTAGCACGAGACGGACTCTACAACCCACACAAGTGGCTCAGGTAGTGCAGCTCATCCAGGATGGCACATCAATGCGAGCTGTAGCAAGAAGGTTTGCTGTGTCTGTCAGCGTAGTGTCCAGAGGCTGGAGGCGCTACCAGGAGACAGGCCAGTACACCAGGTGACGTGGAGGAGGCCGTAGGAGGGCAACAACCCAGCAGCAGGACCGCTACCTCCACCTTTGTGCAAGGAGGAACAGGAGGAGCACTGCCAGAGATTGCTATTAATAGCTGGTAAATACATGGGACTTCTGTAGCCATGGTACAGTGAGGTTTAAATGGTATAACTGGTGCAAGTTTAACTAAATAGAGAAGCAAATTTGCAATTTCATTTTATTAACTGTGCAGATTGAGTGTTTTGCTGGAGCAGTTTGGGTCCACTTGTAACTGCAAATCAATACAAAGTTGGCCTTTTCCAGGATGATGGAATACCCCCGTCCACAGGAAACAAGGGACGATTGAATGGTTTGGTGACTATGAAAATGATGTAAATTCTGCGCAATGGCTTTTCAGTCACCAGCTCTCAACCCAGCTGAACGCCTGTGGGACATTTTGAGCTGACATGTTAGACAGCGCTCTTCACCATCATGAAGATGAAGACTAATCATTACCTACATGAATACCAATTATGGGAATGTTTTTTTTTGGCAGAATGGTGTTGCATTAATGTGACCCATATACAATTCACTGGAAACACTAAAGATTCTTCTTTTAGTGTTTGCGGTAATTTAATATTTATACAGATCTGGTTTCAATATAGATCCTTTCAGTTCCAAACAACATGTTTCCTCTTGACTCCCTTATTATTTATTACATCCCTTCTACAACATGTCAGTGGATTGACATCTGGACAAAGTATGAAATATTTAATACAAATACGCCTCAGAATGATAATGTTAATGTTTATGATGAAGTTGCGCATATAGTTTACAGGCTTTCTATAATAGGTCTAAATTGTTTGGTCTTATTTCTGATACAAGCAGTATCATACCCATGAGAAAATCATATCTTGGTGTAATTAATAACCATAATTCATCATAGTAATCAAAGCATATTTTCCTTATATTGCACACCACTAGAAGTCTTTCTCAGTCCTCAAAATCTTCTGCTTTTAAAGCAAATTTGATTGCTTACATCGTCCTTATCCCAGCATGCAGACTAACATGCTATCTGTACAATATTGCAAATCATGGCAGGTATGGATCAATGGATGAAGAAGCTGGATGCAGTAACAAAAATAACCAGCATCTGTGGCAATAAAGCTATAATTCAGTTATTGTAGTAATCCTAGTTATTGTATTTGCCATTATTGGGTTTAGCTTTTGCATTCCAGCAATATTAAATGCTAGGTATTAGTAGCAAAACAGTAGTGCCATATTGCAGACTGGAGATATGTACAAAAAGTAAAAAGCTGCTAAGATATCTAAAATTAATTAGTGGATTATTTGTGAAAGATTATAATTGAAAAGTTGCGCTGTTTAAGAAACCAGAAGGAAGAAGGAACAGGTGTGAGTAATCAGCCAATTACCTGACTTCTTATCACAGTTTACCCTCTTTGTCCAGAGGGTAAACTGTGACGACTGTGTGAAGAAAAAATGTCTCTTGTCTGGTGCTCACTAAACTCCTCCTGAGATCTACTGAGCCTCAAGACCTTCTAGGCCTTCAGAGAATCAGAGAAGTCCTAATGATATCTGTGAACAAAAGAAATGTATGCACTGTAATCATGCTTATTTAAACTCTCAGGTTTTGTAGTAATACTCTTATATCAGAGTTTAAGAATTCTTAATTCTTAATGGAATGCATTTTGAAAAGATTGTGTAAGACTGATCACTCTGTGCAGCTTTATGGCAGGACCCTTTACTGAAGTAAAAATAGTAAAACTGCTACAAGGAAACAAATATTTTAATATGTGTGTTACAAGCTTCAAATAAAACATGGAAGATCTTAAACAAGATCAAAATTTCTATTTTTAATCCAGAATTGACAAAAAATGCTGTCAGCCTAGTTAAGCTTAACTCAACAATTCTACTATCCATGTAAAAACAGATTTTAATGTTAAACTTTTTTTTTTCCTTCAGGTGTTTTTGATAAATAAGATCAAATGTTTTCAATCTGGGTTGCAACTGAAAATGTCAGGTACCTTGATCTCCAAAAGGAACATTGTAGACCACTTCCACAATAATATATCAAGAATTTTGCAAAGAACATAAAGTTAAGAAAAGCAACATTTCAAAACGACATCATTAATATTTAAGAGGCCTTGAATTTAAACATTTACTGAAAGATTCATGGTAAAACATATAATGTAATATAAGGTTTTTTGACTTACAAGCCTCAAAATTCATTATTTAAGATTATTATTATTGTTTAAATAGTTAACCCAGAGCAGAAAAGTGAATATACACCATTGCTAACTTGGTACTAACATAACATAGCAAATCCCATAGGTATTAGCAGAAATGTGTCTTATTACAAGTGATAATTTGATAAGCATAGGCACTTAAAAGTGAAGATTTCTACATTAAAGCCCTGTCTACTTTTTTTTTTTTTTTTTTAACTTACTTATTTATCTATTTATTTTTATTTAGTTGTCTGTTTATTTACTTATTTTATTTGTTTTTTCTCTTTTTTTAATTTATTTGATTTTTTTTTTTTTTTTTTTTCTATTTATTTATTTACTTACTTAATTATCATTTTTATGATTTTTTTTTTTTTTTTTTTTTCTCTCTCCTCCCTTCTTCTCTTTCTTTCCTGTCCTCTTTTTTATTGCCTGTCAGGCCTGGCCAAACAAATAAAATAAAAACTTTAACAAGAATAGGCTTTAGTAACCTATAGAGCTTTTTCTTGTGAAAACAAATATGTTTGGTACATCAGTACATTCGGATTACCATTCCGATTGCAAAAATGGCCAGACATGACAGGTTAAAAAAAAAAAAAAAAAAAAAAAAAAAGCCCTGTCTACTCATTGATTAGTAATTTTCTTCTAACTATAATTTACAGTTTCTGTGATGTTTTTCCAGTGAACTGGCAAAGAAAGAAAACTGTCGGTCTTCATTTATGAGAAGGTGATAGTACAGCAGTTAGCTAGTACAGCAGTTAGCTAGTTAGCTACAGGGTATGGATATAACATGTTCAAATATCAGATACAGTGTGTTCATAACCTACCAGTCAGAAGAGGAAAGCCTGAGTTCATGAAACATCAGCAGCAAAATATAATTAGATGTCTAAAACTCTACATTTATTTTAGTGGATATGATTAGGTTAGCCCTGCGATGGACTGGCGACCTGTCCAGGGTGTAACCTGCCTTCCGCCCGATGACCGCTGGGATAGGCTCCAGCACCCCCCTGCGACCCTGACGGAGAAATGGCTTAGAAAATGGATGGATGGATGGATGATTAGGTTAAATCGAGTCATACTTTTTCTATCAGCAGAAGGTATAGAAAGTTATTGCTTTGGTACAGTCCTGCCACACTTGGAGAACGAGGCCTGGAGGATCTAACAGAGTGTGACCCTCGAGAACTGTCTACATATGCCAGAGGAACCAAATCAAAGAAACCACCATACAACAGAAGCAGCTGTGCTGCTGTGGAGAATACCCGAGCAAGCAAGTCGATGTAAGAGGTGAGATGAGGAAATAAATAAATAACGACTGCAAAACGGAACGGAATAATTTGGTGTTAAATCTTTGCAAATGAAATGCAAATGCCTGCCCTCCTTTCACTCTCTCTCTCTCTCTCTCTCTCTCTCTCTCTCTCTCTCTCTCTCTCTCTCTCTCTCTCTCTCTCTCTCTCTCTCTCTCTCTGCCATCCCTCAGTGTTGGACTTGTTTGCAATGCAGGGATCATTTAAAAGTCTAATTTATTTCTAATGAAGTGGGGAGGCTTTGGTATGATGCTGTGAGTTGGAAAGAGCTGACAGCAGAGAGAAAAGCCATGTTCCTCTGTTAGAGAAGCAAAGTACAGCAGCTTAACAAGCAGTCTTTCTCTTGCCCTCAGGATACAGTCATATCTCTCTTTGCTAAAACACAAAAAAAGAGGAATAAGTGTTGAATTTTATTCAGCACAAATGGATTGATTAAGAAATGTACAGCACTGTAGATTTGTATAAAATATTAGTGCATCATAATGCGAATGCTTGTTTCTGTGTTTTTCTTTATCTAACCTTTGTTTTTGGCCAAAACGTCAACAACATGTCCATAACTTTGTTGATTTAAACAAAAGCACATTCTCTTGTACACTTTTCCATGAGCTGTTACATGGGTTGAATTAGACATTTTTAATGGTACTCAAACATATCTGCATTATTAAATGCTTAAGAGATAGACAAAGTCATTCAGTGTGGTGTCACGTGAAATGCTCTGTTGTAGAGAAACTTATTATATCACAGAATGTTCTTACATAAAAGATTGTGACTACACTGCCTAACGCCTGAGACATTGTTTCATGATTTCTGAGTGTATTGCCCAAAACATGCTTATTTACATTGCACTTAAAATCTTAGAAGACATGTCATTTTGGAGAGTAAATAAAGTGGATATAGTTTCACAACTGAAATTGCATTTGAATAATACATTACAATTGACTTATAAACATTGCAGCCCCTGGTTCCTATCACCACCACAGTAAAGAAATCAGTGTCTCACTATAATGCACCTTTTCATGTTAAACCACTTTAAATGATTTTGTTTTCATCTCACTGATTGAATTCTAGAAATTTTTATTGACGTTTTTATTATTTGTGGAATTTCCCTTTAAGTGCAATAAAACACAATGAAACCGAGAAAAGGTAATAAGTGAAGTGAACCTCGCAGCTTTTACCACATCCTGTGTGGTCGTGGGCAAATAAGTGTGAAGAGTACGTGACCCTTTCACTTCGCATGCATCTGCTGTGCTTGCATTCCCTACAAATCCTGTAGCGCTCACTGAGGATCCTCTGAATGCTCACTCAATCTTCCAGTTGCCTGCTGAATCTCTGAGGTAAGGCACATGACTGTAATGCCTGATAGAGCGCTATTACATGCAAATTTGTTGCATTTATTCAATTCGGGTTCACTTCCCTGGTATCAAAAGTTCCACCCCATCCTTTGGAGAGCATTTATGAGATGCAGGCAGCTTAATATCACAAAGACACTGGTTAATTAGATCAAGTTAAAGTGTCAGCAATGTTAAAATTTAAATGTGTTGTGCCTTCGAGGAGCTGTTCATTATCATCTGTCAGAAGCAAACAATAGAAGATTCACTGAAGTAAACCGAAGCTTACAAGCAAAGGAGAACCCCTTTAAAAGAGTCACTAAAACATCATGAACTGTAGTGGCACCTTTTGCTTTGCTGTGTTCCGTGAGATGTTTTTAAAAGCACCGGTTTGTAGACTATGCCGTTTCAAATGTATAGATAAATGCATGTACAAACCTCAATGTGTGTATGATAGGTTATAGGAAAAAAACAACAGAAAGCAGTGACTAATACACTCTTTTTTACCTGTTTCAAAATGAAGGAAGAACAAAGTCACAATATTTGATATTTAACCTTTGGACAATGTCTTATTTATGTATGTTTTTAATGCTAATTGCAAACACTGTAACACCAGTATTTTTGGCAAAAGTAGTGTGTGATATACCTGTTAAACGTCTTCCTAAGGTATTAGTTTCACTTATATGCCACAAACATGTGCCAATAAAGCAACATACAAACAGCAGGAAATATGCTTAGCTTAACCCATTCACCTTAGCAAGCCCTCACCTCCTCATCTATATATAAATCAACATTTTAACGGCATTCTTTGAAGCTGTGTGTTTTATTTGTGACAGAGAACACAGTTTTTACCTAAGTTAATTTATCATTTATACCTACAGTTATTTTAAAAGTGGAATTGTGTAAATATTAGAATTTATAACATAGTTAGGTCAGATAGAGTTGGTATTTGTATGGGCACTTGGTATTTGTGGATGCCTGAGCATCAGGTACAGGACTGGAATCAGAGGGGAAAATCTGGTATGCATTTCAAATTTGATGCATGTAGCATGTTGGAACAGGAGCATGCTTAATAATCAAGCTGACTGTTTTGCCATTGTTCCATTTTACAAGCTTTCAGCTGCGCATGCCAGGTCTCTGTTGTCATATTTAGTGCATTATAGTACACCATATGTTTTTAGCGGGAGACGGGTCTTTGTCATGTTAAAATAAGCATGGACATCCCTGAAACAGACGTCACGCAAAAGTCATGGACATTAATAAACCCCCAAATTATGGCATGATACTTTTGACTTGGAGAACATGATGCCCTTTATTTCCGTAAATAATCTGAAAGGTTGATTCTCTTTGGAACATAATACACATTTCCAATGAGGAATCAGTCCATTTCAGATGAGCTCAAGCCCAAAGAAGTCAGTGGCATTTCTGGGCATTGCTGACATACAGTTTCCACTGTGCATAGTACAATCTTAACCTGCTTTTGTGGGTGTGGGTGCAGTGGAGAGTTATGTTTATTGACAATTGTTTGTCAAGTATTCTCAATCCCATGCAATGATATCCATCATAGAAATATGCTGGTTTTTAATGCAGTGCATTGTGAGGGATCGGAAGGTACAGGTACAGTTGTGGTTTTTGCCCTTGTCCTTTATACACACAGGGAGTCTTTTGATGTTAATATGCACTATAAAGGTTGAAATTTCATTATATGTAAACTCTTGGGTTATTTGCTGATGCCTTAACCTATCCTTGTACACTGCCATCTGTTTTTATTTGCATTTCACATTATGTTCTGACCTTTTGGAATTGAGGTTTGTATGAATAGAATTTGTATATATATTTGTTTGCTTTCTGAATGTCTGTTGTATTAGAATGTCACAGTCATATTCATGTTGTGTATCAACTAATGCTGATCTGATCTTTGTGCTTTCATCGATAATACAGGCACACAATGTAGGTAAGATATGATAGGCAACTAATTGATCATTTTGTTCTTAGTGAGTGCATATGTGCATATGTTTTGGAAAGAAATAAGTAACCTGAGTCATCCACAAATTGTGGATAATATGTTTGTGGTGTAAACAGAATGCGATTAGGAAACAAAGGATCAGGCTTGTTTTAGTGAATACCCAATTCTTTAAAATATGCCTGGATTGGCAATCACTAGACCAATGGAATATCTACTTGAAGTAAAATCCTGTTACATCGCATTGCCTGTTACCTTATAAAGTTATCGACTAGCAGTGCTATGGGTGCTTGATATGATGTTCTCCTTGAACAGACTTACATGATGAGACACTGTCGCTTCCTGAGACTCATCCTGCTGACGGCTTTGGTGATCTTTTCATCATTGAAGACATTAAACTCAGTGGAGGAGCTGGAGAAGACCCATTTTGGCACACCACCCCCTAGACACGGTCTTGTGCTGCTCGTGTGGTATGTGAATAATTGCATTGACAACAACATGGTGGCTCTCTGTGACCCCACAGAAGGAGCTTATGGCTTCCACGAATTCAAGAATAGAGGGCCAAGCACCCTGCTCCCAAAGCTGAAGGATAAGATGTATGGCTACTTCACCTTAGGAAACCTTCATTACAAACATGCCACTGACCTGCCCTATGAAGTCAGGAAATATTACAATCCACATGATCTAAAGAGTAACATGGACAGAGTGATTGTCAAGTATAACAAAAACAAGAACACAATTGAGGAGGTGTACATATCAGAGCACTATAAGAAGTCAAAGACGTATCTTCTTGGTCCAAAACTCATTGAAGAATTAAGACAACAGGCAGCTTTTCGTATTGTTCCTGAAGCCTTTAGCGAGATGAACATTTAAAATAAAGTTTGGCATTTATTGTTATGAGAAAATGATTTCTATTGATTCTATTGATTGTATTTGCTACTTAACTTCCTGAGTAACACTTTATTTATAGGTTACTTACATAGGGACTTTGTAGCACATGCATAATCATTAACATTGTATGACGTACTTGTAAAACAATACTTGAATATTGATAAAGACAGTTTGTGTTATTAAGTAAATTACATTGTTTTGGCATGAAGGCCCTGAAGCTATGAAAGATTTTGATACCCTTGAACGTATCATTTTCATACATAATTATTCAAATATACATATATGCACATATGAATATACATATGCGTGCACACACAAACATTCTGTACATTTATAAAAAATCTTTAAAAACAACATTACTCAGATAAATATAAAATTTCCTTGTCTGTATTTCTACAAGAGAAGGAAAAAAATAATTTGCTTGCTTGTAAATGTACTTAAGCTTCAAAAATAAAGTCCTTCGAGCTTCCACAATTATATATTTTTCCGGTTCCAGTAGTCTCTAATGATGCCTCATCACAGTATAAATAATAAGATGCTTATGCATGTGTTTTGTAGTCCCTGTGAAGGTTTGTCTTTAGATAAAGTAATACACTGTCCTGTAAAACTGCTGCCCAGACTGACATAAGCTGTTAGTTTCTGTTTACCGTGATTGTGTCTGAGCCAACTTTCAGTTCTCAACATCACATCTGTTTTCCCATATTTAGCCACTTCCCTTTTTCACTCTTTCTATGTGGCCACCCTAACTGAACGTTCATCCTGCTGATCACAGGCAGCTGAACACTTCAGGGCTAAAGGTGGAAGCTTTTCTGCATTTCTCCAGTTTTACAAATGCTGTTGCATTTCCCATGACGGGTGTTCCACCTCAATTGTTCCAGTCAATCATCAACCCATTATGGTGGTAATTATAATGATGTTTAAGTTCGGAATGAAAGCTGCTCTCGGAAACAAGAATAAAAATTCTAACATATTTGCCAAGAAAGCAAATTAGCTTGTGCCATATGTGCAGAAGTCACATGAGAAAAATATACAACAATGTATAGGAATAATACTTAGTAATGGGTGACAAATATACTCTAAACAATATATAATGCAGCGAATTGCCATTTGTGTTTTGAAGAAAAGGCTTTGCTTCAACAGCCAGCCCTTCATATTATCAAAATATAAATTATTAGGTCAAGTACTGGGTTACAATAGCACAGAAGGTGCAAAACCTGCATAGTTCATTCCAGATAAAAGGCAGAACAAAGGATCTTGCTTGTAAATAGAGTGCAACTGATTGTATAATATGATATTGTATAATATAAAACAACAATTATATGTGAATAAGGGGTCACTTGTAACAAACGGGCCTATTAGAAACGCTTTCAAGCTGGCAGGACTCAGGTACACAATGTAAATTACAACAGTCAAAGGCTGATAGAAATCTTTAGCATATGGCACATTATAATGAACTTGTTTAGATTTATGTTGAGGTAGAAAGCAAATCACTTTTAATCATGTGACTAACAGAGTGTTTGTATTTCCTCTTTGGTGAAGTTATTCTGTGGTTAACAGTAATCTAAGTAATGAGTATGGTTGGTGAAGATGTATTGCTATAATGTTGTTAAAGAGCTATTTGTGTGGTAAAAGATCTGCAGTCAATAAAGAGGACAACTTATTGTGGTGTCAGAGCTGTGAGTGATGTGAGAAGCTTGTTGTTTTGGGGGGTGCAGGGGGGGTGTGAGGTTGGAGGGGTTGCATGTGTACATATATATATATAAACATATGCTTGTTGGTGTGGTGAGTGGGTGTGTGGGTGTGTGTGTGAGTGCATGTATATATATATGTGTATATATGGGGGGTGCGTGAGGTTGGAGGGGTTGCATGTATATATGTGTGTGTGTGTGTGTGTGTGTGTGTGTGTGTGTGTGTGTGTGTGTGTGTGTGTGTGTGTGTGTATATATATATATATATATATATATATATGTATATATATATATGCGTGTATATGTGTGTGTGCTGTCGGAACAAAACCTCGGTATCTCCAAAATAGTAACTTTACAGGAGAAGGAAAAAACCTACTTTGCTTTTAATGTAAGTCAATGGAACCGGACATATTTCTAAGCAGTTTTGGGCTATTTCTTTTGACCCATTCATCATGAAAGTTTGACACAATATAAAGGACAAAAGGTATTTTCAAATGATCTAAAAAAAACATATACAGTGGGTTGCAAAAGTATTCAGCCCCCTTGAACTTTTCAACCTTTTGCCACATTTCAGGCTTCAAACATAAAGATATGAAATTGTAATTTTTTGTGAAGAATCAACAACAAGTGGGACACAATTGTGAAGTGGAACGAAATTTATTGGATATTTTAAACTTTTTTTAGAAATAAAAAACTGAAAAGTGGGGCGTGCAATATTATTCGGCCCCTTTACTTTCAGTGCAGCAAACTCACTCCAGAAGTTCAGTGAGGATCTCTGAATGATCCAATGTTGACCTAAATGACTGATGATGATAAATAGAATCCACCTGTGTGTAATCAAGTCTCCGTATAAATGCACCTGCTCTGTGATAGTCTCAGAGTTCTGTTTAAAGCGCAGAGAGCATCATGAAGACCAAGGAACACACCAGGCAGGTCCGAGATACTGTTGTGGAGAGGTTTAAAGCCGGATTTGGATAGAAAAAGATTTCCCAAGCTTTAAACATCTCAAGGAGCACTGTGCAAGCGATCATATTGAAATGGAAGGAGCATCAGACCACTGCAAATCTACCAAGACCCGGCCGTCCCTCTAAACTTTCAGCTCAAACAAGGAGAAGACTGATCATAGATGCAGCCAAGAGGCCCATGATCACTCTGGATGAACTGCAGAGATCTACAGCTGAGGTGGGAGACTTTGTCCATAGGACAACGATCAGTGGTACACTGCACAAATCTGGGCTTTATGGAAGAGTGGCAAGAAAAAGCCATTTCTCAAAGATATCCATAAAAAGTCTCATTTAATGTTTGCCACAAGCCACCTGGGAGACACACCAAACATGTGGAAGAAGGTGCTCTGGTCAGATGAAACCCAAAATCGAACTTATGTTTGGCGTAAAAGCAATACAGCTCATCACCCTGAACACACCATCCCCACTGTCAAACATGGTGGTGGCAGCATCATGGTTTGGGCCTACTTTTCTTCAGCAGGGACAGGGAAGATGGTTAATATTGATGGGAAGATGGATGGAGCCAAATACAGGACCATTCTGGAAGAAAACCTGTTGGAGTCTGCAAAAGACCTGAGACTGGGACGGAGATTTATCTTCCAACAAGACAATGATCCAAAACATAAAGCAACATCTACAATGGAATGGTTCACAAATAAACGTATCCAGGTGTTAGAATGGCCAAGTCAAAGTCCAGACCTGAATCCAATCGAGAATCTGTGGAAAGAGCTGAAAACTGCTGTTCACAAACGCTCTCCATCCAACTTCACTGAGCTCGAGCTGTTTTGCAAGGAAGAATGGGCAAAAATTTCAGTCTCTCGATGTGCAAGACTGACAGAGACGTACCCCAAGCCACTTGCAGCTGTAATCACAGCAAAAGGTGGCGCTACAAAGTATTAAAGCAAGGGGGCTGAATAATATTGCACGCCCCACTTTTCAGTTTTTTATTTCTAAAAAAAGTTTAAAATATCCAACAAATTTCGTTCCACTTCACGATTGTGTCCCACTTGTTGTTGACTCTTCACAAAAAATGTCAATTTCATATCTTTATGTTTGAAGCCTGAAATGTGGCAAAAGGTTGAAAAGTTCAAGGGGGCTGAATACTTTTGCAACCCACTGTATGTATGTATATACACATACATATATATACACATACATATATATATATATATATATATATATATATATATATATATATATATATATATATATATATATATATATATATATATATATGATTTGCAGTTAACTCATCAAAACTACTATAAATATCACATATGTTACAAATAATACAGATAAAAATAGACAATAGTACTACATACAGAAATAAGATTAGTCCTAATAATTTGCACTATCTGCCTATCCTGTGTGGTCTGATGCTGGTGCTTCTTCTGCCTTGTTTGAATGCCCACTGTTCGCCAGCCTTCCGGACCAGTTCGACAACCTTGGAGCTTCTCGCTGTCCAACACTCTGCAAACCCCACCTGCATTAACTGACCTTTCTGATGATACTACTGCTGCTGCTGCACTCCAACTATCTAATTATAACTATTGCTTCACCTGTTTTTCCCGCTTCTGTATTTTAATCTTTTATTCTAACACTGTTTGCTTGGTGTGAACCAGAGGAGGATGGGTTTCCGTTTTGAGTCTTGGATCCTCTCAAAGTTCTTCCTTTCGCTCTCAGGGAGTTTTTACTTGCCACTGTCCACATTGGCGATGCTCACAGGGGCTCAGACCCGCATATATTTTTGTAAAGCTGCTTTGTGATGACACCTGTTGTAAAAAGCACTATATAAATAAACTTTAACGTGACTTGACTTTGGTCAGTAGGGGAAGCAGTGCAGTCACTGCTCAACCTCAAATTCCAGCTACAAGACCAGCCATTCGCTTCCTGCTGAATCATCTTCGTGAATTAGGGTGTGCTTGATGTAAATGATGCATAAATGAGGTGATGGTAGGCTATTGCTTGATTTTAAAGACTGAAGCTGATTCATCACACGCACTTCTCAGTTTCTTACATCATTAAAGGCAAATTTAGATGACTTTGATAAATAAGAGCCGTCGTCACTGTCTGTGCAAAAACTGCAAAAAAAGGCAAGAACATTCTTATTTTGAATGGAAGTTAATTGAACATGATATTTTCCCAAGTTATTTTGGATCATTTCTATTGGTTCATTCATCCATCATGAAATATAACACATTGTGAGGGCGACAGGGTTTGACAGTGAAAGATGTGGTTACTAAACATGTAAACAAAGTGCTTTTATATATGATCCTCTGATACGCCCTTTTCCTTTTTCTACTTGACCTTTTTTCATCATTTCAAAACCGACCATCGTATTTTCACTTGGGTAGAAATCTGGATGGTCACTGTCGCTTTTCTTGGGGCAGCTCTCTAGGTCTCTATTTTAACCTGGGCAAAGCTTTTGAGCCCTTTTTTAACCACTGCTGTGCTTTCGTCACGTTTTTATTTCAATAGCATAAATGAAAATGACATGAAACTGAATTACAAAGTGAACTTGTAACAGCACAGGTCTGATGTTTCACTCCCTCTCTCTCGCTCTTGCCTATGGATAACAGTGGACAGCTTTTTTCTCTCCTTCACCTGCCTTTTTTTCTCCTTCAATGGAGCTACGGAGCCTAGTCAGGAGTGCTTTGACAGAATTCTAAAGCAGCAGAATGAACAGATGTCTCTGGATGATTAATGTGCTTCTCTCTCTCGCCTCTCCAGCAGTGTGCCAGTACTTCTCCTCCTCCTCCTCCTTCTCCTCCTCCTCTCCGTCTCTCCTCCTCACAGTTACTGTGTGGACCTGGAGTCTTCCTCCTTCCAAGACTGTGAACCCCCACCACACACCTCTCTCATGCTGTCCCTCACTGTGCTGTGAGGTGAAGGAATAATGACATAGTCTTGAGAAAAATTCTGTCGAAACTGAGCATTTGAACAGGTGCGTGGCGAGAGAGGCAACCAGTGAAAGCTCCTATTAGGGATTATTCCTCAGAGATTGCTCTAAAAGTAGAACAAGGTACCAGTGCCCCCTAGTGATGAAGCTAATGTTGACTAATCGGGGGAAATAAATAATTAATGAATTACTGGGAACTTAACTTCATCATTTAACCCTCTAAACACAATCTGACCCACTCAGCATGTCACTCTAAAGATGTGGTGAACTTCACCTTAGAAGCCAACAACACAGCTTTCAATGCGTCCTTGAGAGTCTTACAGGTCAGCCTGCTTAGAATACTGTAGTGGGCAGTGCTCTCCACACGACACGTTGGAGTTTGATTCCTTGTTCGGGCATGCATGCTACACTGCTAAGAGTCCTTGAGCAAGACTAACGCTGTACTCGCCTCCTTCTGCAATGTGATTAAAAGTGTAAGTCGCTCTGGATAAAGAACATGTGCCAAATTCTTATATGTAAATGTTAACATCTCTGTCTCTGTCTTTATCAGAGCTGAAGGAAGAAGTTATCTTCAGCTTTAGTTTCTTAAATTGTGTTATAGGTCAAAGAACACTTGAGCCCTTGCAATGAAAACAGTATATGTGATATTGTCTGCCAGCGGGTTGAAATAAAGAGGTCACTAAAATGTAAATAAAGCATAGTTTGGCATTTTAATGTATAAGTTAATTTTAACTGTTTAATGTACAAAATAACTGCTTTAAAAAGGGTGGAATTGATCATGTTTTTTCAATGGAGGGGTGTTATATCTCATAATATCTATAATTTACACTATAAAATGTGCATTGCTAAGCTATCAGAATCCTCATTAACCCTTTAAATGGCCAAATGGTCCATTCCTCACTCTCATAGCTTTGCTTTTTTTATTTTAGTATATTGTAGTTACTGAAGAATAAGCCCTAAGATATAATGCACTTGGGTTGTTAAGGATTTAAATCATAGCTAATGTGGACGATGTGCGTATTCAAACGTTGTGTTTTTTTATTATATAGATTTATTATATATTGTGTAGTCGTTCAATTATGGGCAAACTGGGACCGTGCATTTTCTTCCATTCACTCTGAAGGAACCATATCATGGACAACTAGATTTTCCTCTCTTTTCGGAAATAGAAGAACTTGCTGATGTATGTAAACATTTAAAACAAATCCTTCACTTTCTGATCCATACGTAGAAACCAAACTGCAAAAAAAGCCTTTCCTGGTTCACTGTGTTTGTGATGTCCACTTACGCAGCCTACATCCACCTTTTGACACTAAGGTTATAAAGAGTGTTTCAACCTGTACTGCTTTTCGAATAACACACAGGACAGGCAATCAGAACAGATTCTCAATACATATGAGTTATAGAGGCACAGTAACTCAAATTCTATTAATTCTATTAATCAACTCTACAGTGTAAAGAAAATAGGAATTTGGGGATTTAACTTAAAAAAGGTTAGTGTCTAGGCATCTGAAGTTTTCAGTTTTTTGAATGCCAAATAATGAGCAAGTAGGGCATAAAACACAGATCCTTGTTCAAATAACTCACTATTCATAATTCAATCAATGCAAACTTTAAGGCAGCTTGAACACTAACTTTTCTAAGTTAAATCAAGATTTTTTACAGCATAAGGGATAAAGAGAGGTTGGAAAATGGTCATGTCAAAATAAATTCAGCCTTTTTTCTCTCCTTTTTTCTGGATAAAGGCCCTTTACTCTCCAACAAACACTAACGGTAGCAACAAAATTTGGCAATGTCTCTGCAATTTCTTATCCTAAGGTTTCAGTCATGTGATTCCTTTTTTGTCCTGTCTGCCATATTTAGGACCGAATTTCTGGCTTTGCTGCTCCGCATGAATGTAACTAGTGGTGAAAGATGACTAAAATTACTCACCTTACTTTGGAAGAGAAAAAACATTACCTCAACAAAGTCATTTAAATAGGCTGCCATCCTTACACAGTTTCCCTTGAAAGCCTGGTCTCACTTAAACTGGTCGAAATCTGCCAAATTTGTGTTTTTCCTGATATATATAACAGACTGGCATGATTATGAAAAAATACATATTGCAATAGCATTTTACTTGCTTCTAATTTGCTGTTAAAACTGCCACATCAAGAACACATATTCCAGAAAAATCTGTGGAATTTTAAATGTAATTTTTATGACGTGGTATAAAAAGTAATAAATTGTATGAGGCTAGATTGCTAACAAGACTATCAGGCATTTATTGCCCAAAGCATGATAAAAAGAAGCCTTCAGACATAGGCAAGTGGGTTGAGGTTTCTTTTGCGAATGGTTTGGTCATTTACAGGACAAATTGACAAACTGGGCAGTGGACAGCGAGTTTTACATAAAGGCCCACTGAAAACTGAAACACAGAGGTTATGACAGTACTCAGTATTCTGTAGTGGACTGTGTTCTCAGCAATAGACTGTGTACAGATGTTGAGATACAGGCTCTTTGGACCATAGGATTGTGTGTAAAACTCTGATTTTGTCAGATTTGTAGAAGGTTGATGTCCTCACCTCTTATAGATTCGTTGGCTTAAGACGTAACGTTTTTCATCTTTAGGAGAGCTGTATTGACTTTGGATGGAGTGTTCTGCTTCAAGTGGAAGTGCTCAGTGGTTAGAAGGCCTGTTGTATGTTCAGAGGATTACCTGCTAAATCCCAGCATTAGAGAGGGGTACAAAGAAGCACACAGGCCAAGAGTGGCTGCTCTCTGAATGAAAGCTGCTGTTATCTCAGTGTTATTCTGACCCCTACTGAAAAAGGTAGGCACTACAGCTTCAGCTCTTAAACAAGGCATTTGAGGTGTGCATCAGTAATAAAGTGATCCTATAAAAGCTGTACTTACTTTCAACTCCTGTAGGAATGAAAGGTCAATGGAAAAATGTCATGGAAAATTGTTTAGACGTAAATTAAAACAATAAACACAGTCTACACTGTCATCATATAGTAATTAACCTGCAAAAACAGTTTTGAAGTATTTAGCCTACAGCAGTTTAGTCCCTCCCTTTCACAGTGAAGGCTGCTTTTAAAATGAGGCACAGTACAGGGAAGCCAGTAAACCACAGCTCATATATATATAAAGATTCAATGTCTCCATTGATTTCTTGTTCCTTGCCTTTATGCAGTTCGCTGATGGACCGTAATCTTGAGAGAACAGGGAAGAGTTTGTAAAATAGTTTTTGCACTCGCTCTTGAGCACCGTATGAAACTGTAGCAAGAGCCTACTTATCATTCCCTGGTGAAGAACCTATTAAAAGCCACAGCCATATGCTAATGAATACCTGTCCACGTTAAAGGGCTCATATTAAATATTTACACTCTTTTTAATATTTTATGCAGCCAATTTGTATTTAAATTGGATTTAATACTTTACATAAATACATTTCTAAGCGAAGAATACTGCTCTTAAACAATCAATCCAGACAGTGTCCCTATGTTAAAAGATTTAGAGAAGTGGGGCTGCTATAAAACAGGTACACAGCAGTATTTCTTTCTGACTCTGCTCACTCACATTGTTTCTTATTAGCTCTTATTATGATGCTCCTCCTGCTGACAGCACTAAATAAATTTAGTAGAAAATATCTTAGCACAGCAGGACTGAGAGATGGTCTAATTATATCATCAGAATAAAAACCCAGACTTTGTTATTTATTTAACAAATATTGTTTGCTTTTTCACATTCTTCAGTTTCTTAACCTAGAAGGTCTCTTTGCGGTAATAGAAACATCATTAGTCTGACGTCATGCCAGACCGATTTAACCCTCCTGAATGTGTAATCCTGCCAGATTTAATGTGCTCTGAAACGAAGGCAAAAAAGTATGATCCTAACTATACTAAAGCCTGACTTGGAAATACATTGCAAAGCATCTTAAGGTTATTGACCCTGCCATCCTTCTCTTTCTATGAGAGCACAGTTTGGATTCCCAGCGCTGAGAAGAACCTTTAATGCTCTCTTTATAATAAACGTTGGTTATATTAAGTTCTGGATAACAACCTCCACTCCAGCTCATCTCAAATGTATTGGATGGAAATCCATCACTTCAGAGAAGTTACATGGGCCCTCTAGCTGATGCTTGGCATTAGTCATGAGCTGTATCCCAATTCAGGGGCTGCATCCTTCGTAGGACGCTGTCTATGGAGAACCAAAATAAGACCGTCTGCCCTACAGCGGATTTGCTGTTTGTGCTACAGTACTGCTGTTCCTGTCCTTGCTGTTGTATCACGAAGCCTGGCTCTTTTCAAGTTGTTTAAAGACAGAGCCAGAAACTTTGATTTTTGTTTTTTTATATACTTTTTTCATTTATTAGAGATGGGGATGCTTTTCTCTGTCTGCTTCTTGCTCCCTAAAATAAAATGTTTTGCTTCAGACCACATTGGCTTTTTAACATTTGCATCATTAGCTATTCGACTCTCCTATACTCCTCAGCCATCGTTCACTCCTCTGCTGATGCCATGATGTCTGAAATCCTGGGATATGTTGGCTGGTGAAGGATCCATTGCGATGAAAAAGAAGGACACATTTCTCAGCCACATATGAGGGAGCTTTAGAAATGGGACAGCCTAGCTGCGCCGCTGTGACGTAATCAGCCTTCAAATGCAGCCTCTGAAGGATGCAGCACCTGAACACATCTATTGTCCATGTTTTTCTATGGAGATAATACAACCCAAATGCCTGCATCAGCATTGGCTGCACCTTAAAGTTAAGTAAAAATGTAATATTGTTCAGTTGACATGTCTATAG
This sequence comes from Pygocentrus nattereri, assembly GCF_015220715.1. Taxonomy (NCBI): domain Eukaryota; kingdom Metazoa; phylum Chordata; class Actinopteri; order Characiformes; family Serrasalmidae; genus Pygocentrus; species Pygocentrus nattereri. Next base: position 32,163,793 of record NC_051213.1, on the reverse strand, counting down.
ACATCGTCTCAAGTTTTTCTAAAACCAAAAGGTTTCACAGTGCTAAGTTTGGAGTGACTTCATGAGTCACTGGTAAAGAAAATCAGTCGTGTGAAGTCACATAAAAGTCAGGGATAGAAGTATCAGATAGAGACTCGTGGATGGGTTTCCTTCCTCCTCAACAGCCTCCTCTGCTCCTCAGTGTGACAGCAGCAGGCCCGAGGCAACAAGCCCAGAGAGAAGATGATGGATAGGGCTTGCCAGGCTTGAATGTCTTCCGCCAAAACGTTTCAGCAGACAGAGGTAATTGATCAGAAGAGTGTGGGTAAAAGAGATGACTTCCAGAGAGATTGCCAGTTTCAGTGTCTAATAGGCCTCATTTCTTCTCACATGTGCTGCTTCATTTTTCTTCACTACCTCTTAATCTGCCACCACCTTGTGCAAAAGCAACACACAGAGAACCACATCAGTGTGACTAACTCATTTAAATCAATGTTGCGTTGTATTATATAGACTGAACTGCTAACCTGACTTGGAATTCTTTTCCAATAACTTTGAAGCAAGCTGAAGTTGGGGAAGGGTAAAAGGAAAGCTTGTTTATTGAGCATATTCTCTACAGAGGAAAATGATGAAGTTGATGAGGCTTACAGTTTTAGCGTTGCAAATGAGGGTTATCATAGTTTTTATTAGTAATTTTTATTCGCTTTTATTTTTTAGTTTTTCATTTTGGTTTTGATTTCATTTTAGTTTCCATTCGTTTATCTGTTTGTTTATTTTCTAAAAAAACAAGAAAGCTTTGCTTTTCAGTTTTTAACTTAGGTGTTAGTATTACGATGAACATGGTGATAGCAGGTATTTGATAACGGTAGAATTAAATTAACATAACAGTAGACTGAGCTCTGAGCTCCTCTTTACTCCAGTTCTCCTTAAAGACAGGCACACAGAAGAGATCCACTCCTAAACTCTCTTTATCTGAATCACAGACTTGTTGGTTTATACTCTGGAATGCTAATGTTGTTATTAGTATAGTTGTGTCTATTAGAGTAATTGTTTCGAGGAGGGTATGCCTCCTATAACTAGCATGTTGGAAGTGTCTACTCCCTTGTGTTTTGTGTCTTCTCACGTCAACCACTCCTCATGTTTTGTTGGGGAAGTGCTGGGTTGGGCATTTCAAATTAGCGCCTATTCAAATTAAAAAAACACTTGCTGATATGCGCCATGCTGTCCATGTCTTAGGTGCTGAAGCTACGATACTTTGAGAGGACTAGCTTGGTGAAGCACATGGGTCACTGACTGAGATGATCTGTGTTGGTTCCACCTAGTTTTTGTTCCTCTTATGAGGCTTCCTTTTCAAAAACAAGAGGTTTTGTTACAACAGTGATGTGCATATAAATATGGTCTTTCATAAACAAGCAAAGCAGATCGAGGAAGGCAGGTCCAGAGGAGTGTAAGGAGGCTGTGGAGAGGCTCTCCAGCACTGAGCACATCCAGCATCCCAATGTCAACCAGACAGGAGAGGACACAGCCTTCATTAAGGCCAGGGGGAATTGGTGGTTGGAGGGTGGCTTATATTTACATAAGAAATGTGGAAGAGAAAAGGGGAGAGACGCCCCAGCATTCACGTCCTGATCACTCATGCAGTTATCTCATTCAGACAGCAATAGAAGGTGCTATGATGGTGCCAGGGCCCAATTAGAACACATTAAGTATTTATTTGGGGAGGCCAGGAACAAGATATGAGCATGAACCAAGTCTCAGATTTCTCCCTATTTGGGATACATCAAGATAGGCCAATGGTACAGGATTATAGCTTACTCTTATATGCTTTGACCGCCTCCATGGTTGCATCTTAATTTTAAATTTATCAGTAGGCTCCCGTGGTGGTAATGTGCGTTCATCACCATGTTATCGTCTTAAGGGGAATATAACTTTTTCCATAGCTGGTAGCTTTATCAGAAACCTTCTGCAGTTATCAGCTTCTGTCAGCTGTCCATCTAATCCTACTGAGTTAGATATCATGACCAAGTTCTTAAAAGATACTTTTTGATCTACTCTAGATAGTGTGGCTCCATTAAAAAGTTATATAGTAAGGCAGAAAAAACTCACCCCTTGGTTTAATGATCACACTTGAGCTTTAAAACAGACTGCCAGACAGCTAGAGTGAAAATAGCACCTGACTAAACAAGTGTTCCAGTTTCCAGGAAGTTCCTGCCTGGAAAGAGAGCCTTATAGGCTATAGAAGAACACTTGCTACAGCACGCTCAGCCTATCTCTCCTCTTTCATAGAAAACAATAAGAACAATCCTAGACTACTATTTAGCACAATTTCTAAACTAGTTGAGAACAAAACAGTTACTGAACCCCAGATGCCATTAGCCAACAGCAGCAGTGGTTTTATGAATTTCTTTAGTGGTAAAATTGAAAAAAATTAGGCAGAAAATTCAGAACACACAGTTAAACTCTACAAGCCTGCTGCCATATAATGCTAGTCTAAATCTTGAGAATATTATAATCATAACAGAGAGGCTGGAATCATTTACTTGAAAATGAACTAGTTAAAATAGTTTCTTCCGCAAAATCTTCTACTTGTATGTTAGATCCAATTTCTACAGGTTTACTGAGGAAATTTTGCCAGAAATAATCAAGCCTATTGTGTCAATAATAAACTCCTCTCTTAGCCTTGGATAGATCCCAAAAACTCTTAAACAAGTAGTAATTAGACTGCTGATTAAGAAAGCTAAGAAAGCTTGATCCCTGTGAACTATCAAATTATAGACCATCTCGAATCTCCTCTTTATATCTGAGATCTTGGAAAAAGTGGTAGCAAAACAATTGAGTTTCTATTTGTATAGGAATCATCTACATGAAACATTTCAGTCTGGATTTAGGCCACATAATAGCACAGAAACAGCACTAGTAAAAATTGTAAATGTTCTTTTATTATTCTCTGACCAAGAAAATGTGTCCTTGCTAGTCCTCCTTGATCTTAGTGCAGCATTTGACACAATAGATCACTCTATCTTACTAGATAGACTAGAAAACCTTGTAGGGGTAACAGGAATAGCTCTTTCCTGCTTCAGGTCCTACCTCACTGATTGCTATCAGTTTGTTAATGTACACAGTGTATCATCTGCCCTCGCAAAAGTGAAGTATTATGTTCCACAAGGCTCTGTTTTAAGAGCTATATTATTCACAATATATATGCTACCATTGGGCACCATTATCAGTAAACACGGCATAAATTTCCACTGCTATGCCGATGACACTCAGTTATATATATCAAGTGAACCAGATGATAAAATTAAACTTTGCAAGATTGAGGACAGTATAAAAGACATAAAAGACTGGATGTTCAGTAACTTTCTCCTACTTAACTTGGATAAAACAGCAGTTCTGCTTCTTGGTCCAAAAGCAGCTAGAAACCAACTGTCTAGCTCAACACTTAAACTTAACAATTTCTCAGTTGCATCAAGTTCATCTGTAAAAAATCTGGGTGTCATGATAGACCCTGATCTGTCCTTCAATGCATATATAACTAATATCACTAGAACAACCTTCTTGCATCTCCACAATATTGCTAAATTGAGAAATGAGAAAAATTATCTCTACACGATGCTGAAAAGTTTGTTCATGTATTCATTACTTTAAGGCTAGATTACTGTAATGCCCTGCTGTCTGGATGTCCCTGCAAAAACCTTAACAAACTTTAGCTAGTCTGTTTGACCATATCAGCCCAGTTTATCAACCTTACACTGGTTACCAGTTAAATTTTGCATTGATTATAAAATTCTATTACTGACCTATGAAGCTCTAAATGAACTCACCCCTCAGTATCTGAGTGAACTTCTCTCCTACTGTAACACGGGGTAGCAATGTTAAGGCGGACGCACACGTTGAGAGTAGCGAGATTTATTAAGGGCAAATCCATTATCAGGGACAAAAGGGTCCAGGGTCAGAGAGCCAACACAGATAGAATGGGGGACAGACATGACAAAAAGAAACACAGGATAAACACAACAACAGAGAACAGAAAATAAAACAGATGCCAGAAGATATAACATCAAACAATACAATGCAAGCAATACAATACAAAGACCAGTAACCTAGCAGGGGAAAACACAAGGCTTAAATACAACATGGTTAACAAGACACAGGTGGTAAACACAGGTGGTAATAATCAGGGGCAGGGTCTGGAAACAAGGGGGCAGGACCAGGAAAAAACAAGGAAACAAAACAAAAGCACATGGACCATTATGCCTTCTTAGATCACAAAGTGCTGGCTTACTACTACCTAGAATTAATAAAGTTACATCGGCGGGGGAGAGCCTTCTCATACAAAGCCCCCCTCATCTTTAACATTTCTGTCTGTCACTCTAATGAGCCTGAAAAAGGTCACCAAGGAAGAATCATTTGTGAAACAACACTGCCCCCAAGGGAACTCACCATGAAAAAGCTCCAGAAGCATTTCTTAATCTAATGCTCTGTTAATAACAGTATATGCAATGTAGATGGAACTTGGTCGAGATTCATGTCAACAATCCTGTCTGTCTATGTTTGTTTTGCTATGGATTAGTAGCACAAAGATTTCAGTTTAATCTGTATGACTTCCATTTCCATTCTATCAATTTCATATGTGATAGAGTAAGATAAAAGTAACTTTTCAGATACACATTTTGAAAAGTAAGGAAAACGTAAAATGAGTCAAAGGTACAAGGCTGTGAACGTGAACACCTTATTAGGACTACACTGGTTGGTGAAAGACATTTCCACAGTGCACTGTGTTTGGCTCAGACAGGAACCACAGAGCCAGTATGCATTTTAAAAGTATTTTAGGTAATTGCACCCATGTTTTTTAACAGTAGAATCACTCTTTAGCATTAAAGGCAGTAAGGCATACCAGCCTCAGGGGTGATGGGGTCCAATTTCTACATAGTCTACTATCAATACTGTCAGCGCTCTCGATGTCACTCTGTTCCCCAGGTAAGATAACTTTGCACACTTTTAGACAAACATGTTAAACTATAATAGGTTATATTTGTTGACACAAGGTGGTCGATATTTTTGTGATTAATTTTTTTGTTTATTCGTATCTTATTATTTCTGTTGATTAGTTAACTGGTTAGTTACTTAACCAGTTACTTAAACTTTCTTAAATCTTTTGTTCAAGCAACCTGTCCATTGTTCTTACAAATCAAACATGTGCTTGTTGAGCTTTTTGAGATATCTGCTGCCCTTCAACGTTCTATAACTTGGCTACTTATGTGACAACTTGTCACATGACAGCTTGTGTTAGCAGGTTGTGTTGGTCCCTTATGCAACAGAACACAGGAGGGAGTGTGTTATCGTGAAATAACATGAGTCGAAGGCAAGATGTTATGAGTATTGCTTCATGTAAGCTAATGCTACTCCATATTCAATTGACTTTATTAGACTGGCTGCCTCGCGTTGCCCGTGTGGTTGCATATCTCCATGAACAGACTGAGGGAAGATGAAAAGAAGTCAGAACAAAATAAGCAGGTTTCCCTGCATTTCTCTTTTGTTCATCTAATACTCCCTGCAACATGACAGGTCTTTCCATTCTGTACATAGCTTGATCTGAAAAGCTCACATCTAATATCACTTATTATTTTAATGCTGATTCATTTTCTGAGGACATTTTCTCAGAACATTCGCAAGCCTCTTGTTCGAATTTCCCCATTCCACCTTAAAGTTTAGATTTCTACAATTAATACTCAGATTTTTTCATTATTTAAATGTTTCTTGCATGCACATTCGTTTTTTTTTTTTACTGTACTCATTTCTACATTAACTTTTTAAATTTTTAGTTATTGATAATAACTATAATGAGTTAATTCATTATAGTATTATTAAAACTACAAACCTATTTCCAAAACAGTTTGGACACTGTGCAGAATGTAAATAAAAATGTAGTGCCATAATATACAAATCATCCATCCATCCATTTTCTAATCCGCTTCTCCGTCAGGGTCGCTGGAGCCTATCCCAGCAGTCTTCGGGCGGAAGGCAGGATACACCCTGGACAGGTCGCCAGCCCATCGCAGGGCCACACACTTACACCTAGGGGTAATTTAGCAAGTCCAATCGACCTGACTGCATGTCTTTGGACTGTGGAAGGAAACCGGAGAACCCGGAGGAAACCCACGCAGACACGGGGAAAACATGCAAACTCCACACAGAGAGGACCCCGGTCACCCGGTCAGGGAATCGAACCCAGGCCCTCTTTGCTGTGAGGCGACAGTGCTACCCACCATGCCACCGTGCCGCCCATATACAAATCATGTAAACCATATTTTTAAAGGAAAATACTACAAAGACAAAATATCAATTGTTGAAACCGAGAAATTTTATTGTTTTTTTTTTATTGTTTTCATGCCAACAACACGTTCCAAAAAATTGTGATGGGTGCATGCTTACCACTGTGCTGCATCACCTTTTCTTTTAACAACACTCTGTAAGTGTTTGGGACCCGAGGAGACATTTTGCTGAAGTTTTGAAAGTGAAGTGTTTTTCACCCTAGTTTGATAAAGGATTCCAGCTGCTCAACAGTTCAGGGTCTCCTTTCTCATATTTTTCATTTTGTAACCCTCCAAATGTTATCAGTGGGTGACAGGCAGGCCAGTTTTGCAACCAGACTTTTTAAATATGGAGCTATGCTGTTGTAATATATGCAGAATGTGGTTTGGCACTGTCTTGCTAAGATAAGTAAAGCCTTCCCCAAAAAAGACTTGGTCTTGATGGCAGCATATGTTGCCAAAACATGTATATTGTCGTTCAGCATTAATGGTGCCTTCACAGATGTGCATGTCACCAATATCATGTGCACTAATAGACCCCTAAACCATCATGAATACTGGCTTTTGAACTATGCACTAATAACAACCAGAGTGGTATTTAGCCCACAGGACAGAGTGTCCATGATTTTCAAAAACAATTTCAAATTTTGGTTTGTCAGACCATAGGACACTTTTCCACTTCCCCTCAGGCCATTTTAAATGAGCTTGGGCCCAGAGAAGGTGGCAGTGTTTCAGGATCCTGTTTTTATACAGTTTTTCTTTGTGTTTTAGAGTTTTAACTTGCATTTGTGGATGCAGTGATGAACTGTGTTTACAGACAGTGCAGTGATTTCCACTACAGAATCATGTCTGTTTTTAATACAGTGCTGCCTGAGGGCCCAAAGATCACATCTAGCTAATACTGCTGTTTAGCCTTGACCCTTACATACAGATTATCTGAATCTTTTAATGTTATTATATATTGTAGATGATAAAAACAAGAGTATCTGCTATTTTACATTGAGAAATGTTATTCTTGTCTTTCACAGAGTGGTGAACCCCTCCTCATCTTCACTTCTGAAAGACTCCACCTCTCTGAGATGCTTTTTTTTCCCTGCTGCTTAAAAGTCAGATTTCACCTGAACAAAAGCATTCACAGGCACAACTGTCAAAGATTTTCATTTGTAAATATTATATATTTTTGCACGTCTTTTTGTGTTTATACAGATATTTCTATATGGCAAGCCAAAGTCAGGGTTCTGCTTTTTCTCTTTATCATTTATTATCTCATAATTATAAGGAGATTTTTTCATAATTATGAGACACTAAATCATTATTATGAAAAAATGCTTTCATTGTTATGACTAATTGGCTCTGTTTTTCCTGTGGCAGAAACAGGCTTCCACACGAAACTACGTGCTCAGAAAAAAAACAGGGCAAACTATTTAGAAAATATTTAAGCAATAGAACACGAGAGGGAGTGTGTTACACACGACCTCGAGTTCTGTTCTATTGCTTTTAAAATAAATAAATCGCGCCGTGAAAATGTCATGTAATATGCTTTAATGTTCGCAGTTCCTTCCGCCAAATTATAGTTTCTTAACAAGTAGCTTGTTGCTATGTCAGAGTAACGAACTCCACCCACTCGCTGCACAGCCGGCCGTTTGTTATCTAGCTCATTAAACAGACCAACTGACAGTTGGGAATTTAGTGTAGTCTCATCTTCAGAGTCAGACCAAATGGGCTGTGGATCAAATATAATCTAAAAAAGTATCAATTTTCTGTTTGTGCACAAAGTAAGAAGTAAAAACATAACGGCCACAACTTAATTATCTTGTTCCCATGATTTACTAAGTTGTTTCCACATTTAATTTTTTTTATATACAGCTCGTCACAAGCAGGGCTCCATAAAAAAGACAAAATAAAAATTTAAAAAAGCCCAGTGCTGCAGCTTTATTTATAGCACCCCTAGCTCTAATATTCAGATGCTCCTCAAGGCGCTTAAGGTTCTGGGTCTGTTGTGTTGGATTACATTTGGACCGGACTAGGGACCCCTTAGGTAGTTAGATTACAAGCTCCACTCTAACTCAACACAAAGTATGATGCACTGTAATAAAGAACTGTCACATTAAGTGACATGATGAAGAGTAAGGCTCGTTCCCATTTCCTATTTTTACCCCTACCCCTTGTTCTCAAAAGTCACCTTGGAACATTACTTCATTAACAGGCTATGGCGGTGCTCTGTGTGCAACCCTGCTGGTCTGCAGTGATAGCAGAGGAGGATAAAGTTCACCAACCTCGCTGCTGGGCTTTAGTTACATTTGAAAGCATCATATGCTTTCAAAGAGAGGAGTCACAGTTATTCTCCTCTTCCACCTTAAATGGCTGATGGGAAAGATTGAATAAAATATTCCTGATTAGTAATCAATAAACTAAACATTGGCCGACAGAGACCCCTCATAATAAGTTAATGTAGGGAAGCCGACTATGGATCGCATGCAGTAGACTCTCTAACGGGGAAAGAGGTCCTGGGCCCACAGAAGGGAGCTGTGCCAGATGACAGTTCAAGTTAAAGCTGCGGTCCAGTCTTGGATGTGTACGGATGGTGCCGTGAAATTGCCCTATGGAAATTTGCACAAGGGGGCCCTGTAAGGAGGGAACAATCTGGGAGGAGTCAGACCAAAGTGGGTGTAAAAAAAAAGACATCAAATGCATTTGGATTTAAAGTTTACCGAAAAGGTGTAAGGTTTGGACATGATGGGGACTAAAATGGTATGGAATTGTGTAAATGGGATGAGGAAATTACCCCATCGCCCCAGAGTGTAATAAAAAAGGGATGTTTTGAGATCTTTGCATTGTGGTTGACCAGGAATCATCTTGCTATTTGCCATTTGATGCTCAGTAAAGCGAAGGTCTTTTCCTTCATTCCATAAGAACTCAGACGCTGCAGTTTTTTTACATTGCTTTTTATCCTTTTTCATTTTTGTTGATGTTCTTTGATTCTTTTCATTCCTTTTGAAGTTATTAGGGCAATAGTATAGACAATATTAGAGTTACTTATAAATGTCCAGACCCTGGGCCCAAAGCGATGGCTCTTGTTTATGACATGGTAATGAAATGTATTTGCATTGGGCCTTAAAGAGATGGAGGAATTTAAGTGATATGCTCTTATAAACAGTATTATAATTCTTTTGTGTCAAATTCCATCCCAAGATATTGATAAGCTCCTCCTGCTGATCAGGGATGGGGGAGTAGCTAAGTAGCGTGCTACTTTTTGTAGTTAACTACAGATTTTTGTAGCTAGTAGCTGCAGTGCCTGCAATTTTTTGTGTAGCTATAGCAATAAATTTTGCTACAGGCTTCAGACAATCAACTCAAAAGCTGAAGCACAGAATGCGGCTGTTAACTGGGCTGGTGGCGACTGTTCAATCCTGACTGAGCTGGACAGTTTGAGCAAACAAGTACACGCTGATCACCTCAGTAAGAGCTTAGCTCAGGGTTTGCAACTGAAATGTTAAGAAGAGCCAGCTTGTCCTTTCAACAAAAATGAAACCACCTTCAGAGCCACAACATTTTATGTCTGTTTTACTATCTTGGCTGTTAATATGTATTAGTAGGTGCTGATGTGTTCAGGCTAAAAATGTAATATAAATGCAAACGCAGACTTACTTTGCTCTGCTTTAACCTTTAGCTCAGCTGTAGCTGCTTTTCTTGTATCTCAGGAAACTTTTCCACAAATTTATTATAAAATGTCTCTCAATGTTTGACTTTTTATGAGGCTGAAGTTGCTTCTTATTCTCCAGCTCCTCGCTTGAATTGTCCTGTTCCAGCTTAAATGGTGCCTGAGGCGCCAGATTGTCCTGCTGCGCTATTTAAGGTGGAACGGGGTAATTCAAACAAGAACAAGGAGAAGCGACTTCAGCTTCACCAGTTGTTGCAGAATAAATGTATCAGGAAACCTGCTGAGCACTTATAAATGCAAATAAGTCCATTCATCTCCAAATTATCAATGTTCGTTTTAAATCTCTCTCTTTGCTGTTTCGTTATCTGCGTGGTTATGGGTCCAGCAGTCTGCGTGCCAGTCTTCAGCGTTAAAGGTTACTGAATTAGCAGTTATGTGTTCACTCCAGCGTTTAAGACTATTTGTTGTGAAAACTGTGTTAGAACTATGTGTTATAATGATTTTACAGTAAAGGAGGATTATTGTGTTATTTTACCTTTAAATCTCGTTCTGCAGTGGAGCCGCAGCAGCTCTGCAGCAGTGGAGAGATTATTCAGGCCTGATTCTCACCTCAAACAGAGCCAGAGTCACTGATGAGGATTTTGAGGAAAGTGTTGCTGAAGTTTAAAGGACTCTGAATGTCTTGCTGAAATGTTGAAATTGGAGCAGATGACAAAGTTGTTTGGTTTGTTTACGATTATTTCTGTAAATTTTTCTTAGGAAAAACCTGGAATGATTGATTTTGCCTTTATTTAGTCTTAATGTTTGTTGGATATCACGCCTTTGGGTGTGTAAGTCTGATTGCTGGTTACACTTTCTGGTGATCTTTTTCTTTTATTTGTAGCTTTTCAATTGTGTGTTTCTTTCTGGCACGTTATTAAGCGCAGCGTCTTGTTCAAACTGTCAGTTGGGCTTGGCAATTTTGCTTTTAAAGTAGATAAAAAGTAGCCACTACTTTTTCTGGAAAAGTAGCTAAATTATACCTGCTACAAATTTTGGGAAAGTAGCTACAAAGTGGCTAACTACTAATTTTTCAGTAGCTATCCCAACCCTGGTGCTGATACAGTTCACCATTTACATTCAACAAGTCAGTTACAGCCACCAGTCCTTTTTCAAACCAGTCTTTTTTGAATATCGATTTCTTTTTATATAAAACATGTTGATTATACCATAAAATAGTGAAATGAGGAGTAAAGTTATGGCTGAAGGCCATTTTCCATGCTTCTAGCGCCTGCTTCTGACCATCGGCTAACTTTACAGGGAGTTTATTACACTTAAAATCACATGCCAGTAAAAATGTTTAATCTACCATATTGTTTAAAAAATTTAATTGGGTACGTAAAACCAAAATGAGTTGGAAGCACCCAAACATTGTTTAATCCAATTAATCTTAAAAATGTAATTAATAATGTTGAAATCTAGAACATTGAAAGCCCCATCTTTGTATGGCCTAATCATTGTGTTTCGCTTTATATGCTCTGGTTTATTATTCCAAATAAACTTAAATATCATTGAGTCTATAGTTGTGGAGGTTTTGGAATCAACATACAAGGATGGAGTGGGATATACTACTCTTGAACTATCATCTGCCTTTGATGGAGTGGGATATACTACTCTTGAACTATCACCTGCCCTTGAAGGGTCAGATTTCTATGTAGCCAACACCCAAAAAATGGTTTTAACTTTATGGAACTCTTTATCAAAATTATCCTCAGTTCTGGCAGCAGATGTTTTACTGATTAATATTCCAAGATATCTAACCGATTCTTTAACTTAAATACCATTAATTTGAGTAATATTTCTATCATGTACAGTAATTATTTCAGATTTACTTCAATTTATCAATAAACCTGATGCTTCTAAAAACAACTGTAGCACTTGTAAGGCATTAGTAACCTGAGTCTCTTCTTTTAAAGTATTATCTGCCAATCGACTTATTACATACACCTGCTCCAATATATTGATACCCGCTATATTAGAACAGATGAATAAGAAGCTCAGCTACTAGTAGAAACAAGTAAGGTGAGATTGGGAATCCTTGTCTAAGCCTCTATTAATTGCAAAACATGGAGACACACCATTACATAAGGAAACATTACTGTTAATGTCTTTCTAAAAGGCTTGAATAACCTTACAGAAATTACAACCAAAACCAAAGTAGTGTTAAGTTTCAAAAATAAATACATTTACTGTGTCAAAAGCTTTATAAAAATTGAAAAATTAAATAACAGTTTCCTCATTATCCAACTTTGAAAAGCCCAAAAGATCCAGAATAAGTTGGATATTATTTGATATATGTCTACCTCTCATCAAACCAGATTGAGAAACTGATATAATATCCTCTAAACATGGTTTTAATCTATTGGCATATAGAGATGCTAACTTGTAATCAGTACACTCCTTAAAAACTTCCAGAAGAAATATATGAATATCCTGCCAGAATGGTCAGTAAAACTCAAACGCTAAACCGTCAGGTCCAGGACTTTTATTAAATGGAGTCCTCTTAATAATCATATCCAGCTCTGTTAGTGTAGGAACACTCTCACAATTACTGTGGCACTCTTCAGTTATGGTATCAAGAAACAGAGACACTTTCCTAAAGAAAAAAATCTACAGAATAAGGATTATAAGAGAAAGAGTACAGTAATTGGTAAAACTTCCAATGACCCATTCATTTGCAAAACTTTTTAGAGATAGCTTTGAGTTCTGCCCTCTTTTTTCCCAGAATGTCTTTCTCCAAATTCAAGCCATTTGGTTCTTGACCTAATGAAGGCTCCCTTAGCTTTTCAAAATAGAACATATTAAGTTCCTCTTTTAATTTATGTAACTTTTCTTAATTTTTAAGAAATTTAATTTTTTTCATTAGAAAGTTGCCTACTAAATACAATGGAATATTTTCTAGATTCATATTTCAACATTTCTCATTTAGCCATGGGCACACCTTCAGTATTCCTTATGTGATGTGTTATAATGTTTTTAATGTTACAAGTTGGTTTGAACCTCCAATAACCTGTACTTTTTTGTCTGGCCATTTTATTAGTGGACAGAGCCCTAGCCACTCAGAGATTAACCAGAAGTCAAGTCGTGATTTCTATGACTTATGGAGAGAGTGTTTTCATGTACAACCCAAAAAGCATCTATGAAAGAAAGATTGTTAATAAAGTTTTTAATGACCCAATTAGGAGAAACAGCATTTTGATCTGCAACATATATCAGGTGCTGCAATTGAGTTGTGTATGAAAGTATTTTTTGTAAGACTGGGTTGGAATGATCGACAGCCAAATAATACTTTCTCTGTGGTGGTCCTCTGGGGGGTCCTGACTATTGAAAAACAGGGCAAAGGGAGGGTAACAAAAATATGGACCACAGTCTGTAACTGTAGAATTAAAATGTGCATCTATATGGTTAGTGGACCTAATAAAATGGACAATGAGTGTAGAAACAAGGAAGCGGTTTAATGTTTTGGCTGATCAGTATGATTGCGCAGGTGTTGTGGAGAGAAATAGTATTTTTGGTTTTGAGAGGAATATTTATTGTTTGTTTGTTTGTTTGTTTACGTGTTTTAAATGAGTCTATGCCTCTGGAGGTGGGTTTAGTGATTGCATTTGTATGATAGTCACCATACGTCCTCCCTGTGATTCCTTCTAACTCCTAATGTGTGGGTTCAGCAAACCAGAAAACATACACATCCATTTATTATCATAAAATACAATGTATAAGATGTCACGTAGATCATCGGATGCTATGAGTGTCTGATAACATTCTATGTTGTTTGTGAGTATTGTAAGTACCATGAAATCTGAAATCGACCTGATAGTAAATGGCTTTTCATTGATTTCTATTTTTCAGAGCTTCAGCACCTGCTGAGCTCCTGCAGACATTTCTTCGATCTTCATGTAATCAGGTGCTGTTAGATGCCATGAGGAAAAGCAAAAGCAAAATCTATTAAGACTCTTATGAATGCACAGTGACTGTGAATGAAGACTCCTGAATGGACATGCTTAAACCGTTTTAAAGCCAACAGCCCAGATCCATGGTTTCCTAATAGAGCAGTATTGCAGTTAATAAGTTGTGGGTCAAGATCTCCTGACCTATTATTTAGTCCTATTAACAAACAACGCTGAATTCTGCTCAGTTCACTTCAGTATGGGTTCAGAATGATCATATTAAAGGGGAATTCCACTGATTGTTCAAAATGTCTGCATAATTAAATTGTCTAGTCATTCATGTTTGATGTGCCTTTCTGATTTATCTTAAGCTAAAGGCTAAACATGTCCAAAAGGAGAAGAGGACAGGGATATTTATGGTGTACTTCATCTGCTAAGGAATCTATCTTTGTAAAATACTCTCCTCATAAAGACAGTTATTCACTTACACTATATTTCCAAAGGTATTCACTCACCCATTCAAATCATTGAATTCAGGTGTTACAATCACTTCCATGGCCACAGGTGTATAAAACCAAGCACATAGGCCTGCAGACTGCTTCAACATTTATAAAAGAATGGGTCACTCTCAGTAGCTCAGTGAACACCCGCATGGTACAGTAATAGGACGCAACATTGTGCAACAAGTCCAGTCATGAAATGTCCTCACTACTAAATATTCCACAGTCAACTGTCAGTGGTATTATAACAAAGTGGAAGTGATTGGGAACGACAGCAGCTCAGCCACGAAGTGGTAGGCCATGTAAAATGACAGAGTGGGGTCAGCGGATGCTGAGGCGCATAGTGTGCAGAGATCACCAACTTTCTGCAGAGTCAATCGCTACAGACCTCCAAACTTCATGTGGCCTTCAGATCAGCTCAAGAACAGCGTAGAGAGATTCATGGAATGGGTTTCCATGGCCGAGCAGCTGCATCTAAGCCTTACATCACCAAGCACAATGTAAAGCATGGAATGCCACTGGACTCTAGAGCAGTTGAGACATGTTCTCTGGAGTGACGAATCATGCTTCTCCATCTGGCAATCCGATGGAGGAGTCTGGGATTGGCGGTTGCCATGAGAACGGTGATTGTGTGACTGCATTGTGCCAAGTGTGAAGTTTGGTGGAGGGGGGATTTTGACGTGGGGTTGTTTTTCAGGATTTAGGCTCTGCCCCTTAGTTCCAGTGAAAGGAACTCCTAATGCTTCAGCAGACCAAGAGATTTGGGATGATTTCATGTTCCCAAATCTATGGGAACAGTTTGGGGACAGCCCCTTCCTGTTCACACATAACTGTTCATACAAAGCTGCAAAGGGTGGGCCGACATGGATTAAGAATGGGATGTCACTCAATTTCATATGCGTGTGAAGGCAGACAAGCAAATACTTTTGGAAATATAGAATAATCTTAGTGCTTGTTCAGAATGTTCATGAAAAGCATTGTTCATTGTGGAAAGCATTGATCATTTGCTCTTTTGTAAAATCACAGAGCTAATTGCACACATGTTTGTTGCCTTTAACACTAGGAGGTGAAACATTATATTGAATGAATCCAGCCCTTTATTAAAACAAAAAGCTATGAAACTGTTAAAGCATGTATGTACTTCAGTACGTTTGTGTAGTTATGTATGTCCCCCCCAACAAATGTATATATACTGTATGGACAAAAGTATTGGGACACACCTCTTAATCACTGAGGTCAGGTGTTTCATTCAGTTTCATTGTCACAGGTGTATATAATCAAGCACCTTGACATGCAGTCTGCCTTTACAAACATTTGTGAAAGAATAGGTCGTTCTAAAGAGCTCACTGAATTTGAGTGTGGTGCTGTACTGTTTGCAAAAAGTCAGTTTGTCTAATTTCTTCCCACCAAGAAATCAACTGTGAAGTGGTATTACTAAAAAATAGAAGTGTTTAGAAACCACTCAGTGTCAGACCACATAAGGTTACAGAGTGCCATTGCCTAATGCTGAGGCACATAGTGCATAAAAGTTCCAAACCTCCTCTGGCTTTAACATCAGCACAAAAACTGGGCACCAGGAGCTTCATGACATGGAATTCCATGGCAGAGCAGCTGCATGCAAGCCTAAAGCACACTGCCTCTAAACTCTGTAGCAGTGGAAACATATTCTGTGGAGCGATGAATCATACTTCTCTATCTGTCAGTCTGATGGACAAGTCTGGGTTTAGCAAATGCCAGGAGAACGTTACTTGCTTGACTGCCCTGTACCAACTGTAAAGTTAGGTAGAGGAGGGATAATGCTATGAGGTTGTTTTTAAGGGGTTGGCCTAGACCCCTTAGCTCCAGTAAAAGGAAATCTACCAAGACATTTTGGACAATTGTATGCTTCTGACTTTATGGGAACAGCTTGGGAAGACACAGTGCACAAAGCAAGATCCATAAAGGCATGGCTGGGTGAGTTGGGTGTGGAAGAACATGACTTGTCTGCACAGAGCCCTGACCTCAACCCCATCCAACACGTTTGGGATGAACTAGAACAGAGATTGTGAGTCAGGCCCTCTCACCCAACATCAGTGTGTGACCTCCCAAACGCTCATGTGGATGAATGTACAAAACTTCCCACAGACACAATGCAAAATCTGGGAGCTTCCCAGAAGAGCGGAAACTGTTATAGCTGCAAAGGGGGGACCAACTCCATATTAACGCCTATGGATTTGGAATGGAATGTCATAAAAGCTCCTGTAGGTGTAATGTGTAGGTGTCCTAACAGGGGCGGGGCTTCAGGGGGGGCTGGGAGGACGGCACGCCCCCGGCCCGGACCTACAGGGGGCCGGGATGGGAGAGAGGATAAGATTTCAAGTAGCCGGGCCTCTATCACGTCCGAAGAGAGCTGGAGAAGGTGGGTCCTCTCCTGACTGTATTCAGATGAGCACGGCATACGTCCGGAGGCATCGCCTACCTTACATCACCCATCATTCAAGTCTTACACGGGGCCTTTAAAGGTTGCCACAGTCAGGACTGAGTCATGGTTTCTAAAAACTTTACAAGATCGACTGACTTTAGTGATGTAGTGGGTGTAAAATATTGAATAAAATGTTGTTCTGCATGACTGGCTTTATTTTCACTCTTACATTTCACTTTATGACACGCAAATTTTCAAGTGGATCGCCGATAAGCGAAACTTGTGAGCCTTGTGTGTATGTTGTAAAATGATGTTATGATGAGCTTTATTAAATAATAAAGGCTATAAAGGGCCCGGTCATTTGCCCCGCCCCCGGCCCGCCTCTGATTATTCCGCTAGTGTGTCCCAATACTTTTGTTTGTATAGTGTGTGTGTGTGTGTGTGTGTGTATAGTGTGTGTGTGTGTGTGTGTGTGTGTGTGTGTGTGTGTGTGTGTGTGTACACTGTTGTATGTATGTTTTTATATGCATCGGATGTTGCGCACTGTGCTTTGCTTTCAGTGAAAGAATCACCCTCCTCGTGTCTTTAAACCGCTAACCCGCTGTCGAGTGCAGAGCTGTCCACTAGGGGGCGGGATGTGACCGTTGATTTAAAAAAAAAAAAAAAGGAGGAGGAGAAGAAGAAGAAGCTCCAATGATCCCCGCTCTGTGCCGCGGGAATCACCATAACAAACCCAAAACAATACAATTCAGCCCATATCAGAGGCAGGGGCCTCATTCGCTCTACAGAAACCTTCATTTATACGTTTAACTCATGAGTTAAGGGCATAAAAACACACAACTCCGATTTAGCTACTGCGTCCTATGATGTGTAGTAATAGGAGTAACGTTAGCTATACGTTGTCTGCAGTTGGAGTGGACAGTGAACCAAGTTCAGTCCCAGCAGCTGTAAAATAAATTCAGGAGACCTCTGTTCTGTAAAATTACAACCAAAGTAAGTATGTTTTAGATTGTTTAGATAGATAGTTACCGGATTAGTTAGCTACTGTATGGAGTGTCTGTTTTTTAGCATGTAATGTTAGACTAATGTCACAGCTTGGAGTTTGTTTGTTTGTTTGTTTATAACTCGACAGTCATTTGAGCTGACTGTCTAACTGAAAGGTATAAAAAAGGAAAAGTTAAATAACTAAACCAGAACCAGTATCGTAGTCTGTGAAGCTGGTTGCCGGGTGAAAACTAACGTTACTCTGTAGGTTAAGCTTAAATGGCACTAAGCTCATTAAAGATCTGTGCTAATGTGCTCTCTGCTCCTTTCAGCATGTGTACGAAGTAGGTGAACGACGTTGAGAAATGGCCTACCGAATGACAAAAGAGGAGCTGGACCAGCAGTTTGAACAGTTTTTGAGAGAGGTGAGCGCATTTGTGAAAGTTTAAAAAGTAAAAGTGTTGGCTCGGTTGTAGCCCGAGGTGACGCTTGCAGTCAAGGTTGGTGTTTTGGCAGGGTTTGTGCCAAATGTGTTTAAGGTCGAGAGAAACTAAGGCTGCGTCTAAAACACGCCTGCTGCCATGCTAAATAGTGTGTTGAATACAGTACACCACCCATAGAAGTCCATTCATTAATGCAGTATGTGGTTTTCGACGCAGGCAAATTTCTGAGGTGTCAAATCCAGGTTCAGAAAGTAAAAATCCTTCCCAGGATTTTGTTCCAACAGGCTGGACAGCTCTGCTGGTGGTGTGATCTAACTGGAGAAGCCAGCCTGTTGGAACAAAATCCTGGGAAGATTTTTACTTTCTGGACCTGAATTTGACACCTAAAGGAATCGAGTACAGTACAAGCCAGTACAAGGGGTCCTATCAGGAGGGGTGAGCAACATGAATGGGGGACAAACCTGTCTTCTGGAAAATAATTCCATGATTGTGGTGCCATTTGTGTATCACTGATGTTTACAAATGTCTATGAAATGGAAAGGTAATAGACATTTTCGAAATAGGCTGTTGTGAATGACATTAAAACCTATGTTTTAGATAATTGTATTAACAACATTAATATAAGTTATATACGCTCACTCATCATTCCCTCAACCCTGATACTTGAACACTTTCACCCCTGTGAAATATCTCAGAGTATTCCACAATATTCCATAAGTCACATGCTCAACACGAATTTGCATCATCCAGTGTTGACTCAACAGAGCTTTAAATCTTGTGACCAAAGGTGTTTTCAGCAAAGAAACGCTGTAATAAAATAAAACCTAAAATAATTGTTAAATGCATGCTTTCTTAGATGGGCATAGTTGTTGGTTCAGTCTATTAAGTGTGAATACATGACCTGTGCACATATGAATGATTACAGAATCATTACAGCAATGCAGCCCCTCTATATGTATATAGAAGTATCCATATGATTTCTTTTCACAGTGTCTGACTTATAGTTTCATGTTGCACTCCTCCACAGTCAGTCTCTGATGACTCGATTGAACTGGGCGGCAAGTCTGTGCGCCCCAGTGTCTTGGATCAGTTGGGAAAGGTACCAGAGAAGCAGGTGAAGAAAAGTCATGTGCCTGTTCCCTGGTGGCAGGATGATGAAGACAGTGAGGAGGCCCTGGGAAAAGGTTGGTTCTACTGCTAGCCATAATAGTATAAAATGTACCATAATTTTAGATATTCAGCCTGAGTATTGACCAAAGTATGTTTTTGCTTGGCAGACATTCATATTGAAACTAGAGATGCAGTACAGATCCTGGTATTGGGTATCAGAACAATACTACACTCATTTACTTGTACTAAAATAAAAAAATCAGCAGTACTAGCACTCTGATACCTGCTGTCATGTAAGCAGAGTGTACACTGCCATGTTAATGAATAAACACAGTGAAGGAGACTCTGGTCACACAATGAAGTGTTACTGACACTCTGACCATCAGGCACAAAGCCATTGGTCATTTCAAATATTCCACTTTTGCAGATTCTTTCCAGGAATACGCTGTGATTTTAGCCTGTTTTAAACACACACAACCATATTCACAGTTGCTTCCCCAATATGGGTGGAGAGGCACAGGTCAACTAAACATAGATGAAAAAATTGACATTTCTTACCAAAGACTATCTATACATTAGTCAATTTGAGTAGAATAGCAATTTATAAACATTAATTTGGTGATTTCTTTGTAAAATAGGCTGTAGAAAGACTGTATTGTCTTACTGTGTACATCATCACCTGGCTTTAGCTTCAGTCAATCCGCGCCAAATGAACCACAGAACGAGGTTGTTAACTGGGCTGGTACCGACTGTGCAAACCTGGCTGAGCCACGGACAGCGCGAGCCCCATGCGCTGATCCTCCCTTACTAGTAAGCTTTACTCAGGGGTTGCAACCAAAATGTTAACGTTTTGTCAAAAATCAAACCAGGGGGCTCAACATTTTCTGTCCGTTATACCGTCTTGGCTGTAAGTATATCTCAGTATGTGCTGATGTACAGGCTGAAAATATAAACCCAGACTTACTGCTCTGCTTTAACCTTTAGCTCAGCTGTAGCTGCTTTTCTCGCATCTCAGGAAACTTCATTGCGAGTTTCTTGTAAAATGTCTCTCAATGTTTGACTTTTTATGAGGTTGAAGTCACATCTCATCCTCCAGCTTCTCGCTCAAATTGTCCCGTTCCACCTTAAATGGTGCCTGAGACGCCAGACTGTCCTGCTGCGGCATTTAAGGTGGAACGGCAGAATTCGACCGAGAAGCAGGAGAAAGAGAAGCTCACTTAAGTTTTGCAAATTGCTGCCGATTAAACGTTGACAAAAAAAGTGATCTGGTTTGTGTTTGGTTATATTTTTGTTGATTTTTTTTTTTTTTTTTTTTTTGTTGATGCTTGTTGGATATCATGCCTTTGGGTGTGTAAGTCTGATTGCTGGTTACACTTTCTGGTGATCTTTTTGTATATTTGCAGCTTTTCGTTTGTGTGTTTCTTTCTGGCACGTCAATAAGCGCAGTGTCTTCTTCACACTGTCAGATGGGCCTGTTTGGTGTGTCAGGTGAAGATTCACAAACGTTCTGACAATCACGCTTTGAAAGTAGCTAAAAAGTAGCCTCTACTTTTCAAAAAGTAACAAAAAAGTAGCCGCTACTCTTTCTGGAAAAGTAGCTGCACTGTAGCTGCTACAACTTTTGGGAAAGTGGCTACAAAGTAGCTAACTACACATTTTTCAGCAGCTATCCCAGCCTTGACAATGGTCTATTCAAACAGACAACGTGAGTCACCAAAGACCAAGATTTCTAAAATCACACAGTGTACGTCTGGCTTTAGAGGACGTTCAGCTACAGCTCAACCAGCTAAACAAAATACTCCCAATAAGATGTAAAACTTAAAATGTGAGCAAAACTATGACTTGTACTTTACTCACAGTTGCCCGTCTTCTCCACTGCAGTGCTGCTCTGTCAAAGGTAACTAATAGTAGCATAGCTAGTTAATGCATTTCAACGTAATGAATTTTGTAGTATATTTCACTCATTTACACCAAGAACTACTTGATTCTAAGTAGGTTACTCAGTATGGTGTTAGACTCTGTGTTGGCGAGTAAAAAAAATGGTATAGTACTCGGCCTGAAAAACGGCTCTCGACGCATTCCTATTTGAAACTTTCTGAAAGTTGGTTTTTGTTTAAAGATTTTTGTTAACACTAGTCTGTGGATGCCACTTCTAATTAGTGGGTTTGGCTGTTTCGGCCACACCCATTACTAACGTGCATAAAATCAAGTATACAGCTATGCAATCTTCATAGACACACCCTGGTAGTATGCTTGATCTACTGAAGAGGTCCATGGCCTGCAAGCTCACAGAATATGATCGGTACCTTAAACATAGTGCTAACATGATTAGAGCATGAAAATCGACTGACCTCAGTTGCAGCACTCGCTTCTAACTTGGAAGCACCGTCAGTGCAAGAACAGTTGATCTAGAGCTTCATGGACTGGGTTTCTGGTGCTGAATAGCTACACACAAGCCTAACATCACCATGCATAATACCAAATGTCAGCTGGAGTGGTATATGACAATATGACAATATTTTATTGTTATTGAGATGTCACAATACCCTTTTTTTCTGAGCATACCATGGGTATCAGTACTTAAAGAAAACTGACTAACTACATAATTCAAAGTAAGCATAATTAGGCCTTGATTTAGTGCAAACTTGTTTGCGAAACATTGTTGGGGGGTGGGGGGCTGGTTGTAGATTTATTTTATTCTTTTTTTATTATTATATTATTATTTTTTATATGTGGCACTACAAGTTCTCTTTTGTCTCTTTCAACTTATCCTAAAAGAACTAAACAACATGATGCACATTGTATATAATGATAATGTCTTAAGGTATAATATTTTTGCTATATCACCCACTCCTGCTGCTGGGCTACTGGAGAAAAGTAGAAACACATTCTGTGGAGTGATGCTTCACCATATGGCAGTCTGCCGGACCTGAGCCGACTGCGAGCCAGACCTTATTGTCCAGTATCAGTGCCTGATCTCACCAATGCTCTTGTGGTTCAATAGAAGCAGATCCCCACAGCCAAAATCTAGAGGAAAGCAGCAACGGGACCATCTCTGTGTTAATGCCCGTGATTTTGGGATGAGGTGTTCACTATGCACATGGATGTAATTCTCTGCTGTTCACATACTTTGGGCCTAGTTGTGTACTTCATGGGTTTTTCTCCTTTATAACCACCCTGACAAATGAAATGCTCAGTATCGGCCAGGTGGTGGGGCTATATTCTCTAAAAGGTTAAGAAATGTAGAACACATTTCTTTTTGTTTTTGTATTCACATATTATCTGCATTAGTGTACACTCTGCTACTTTCATATTTTACAAACTAGCAAATAATTAGGACATACCACATAAATAGGACACAACATGTAAAAAGGACATATCATGGAGCCCAAAAAGCTAGTCATCCTCTAGAAATAAAGCATATCATCATATTATTCTAAGTGTATGGCAGGACATTGATATTGCACATTTAGTCACTTGCACTCAGGATGAATTACTTTGGATGATAAGATAAATTATCAAATAAAAGCATATAGAATACATGGAAGCAGAGTTAGCCATGCTTTTCTTGAATTGGAAGGGTGAATTAACATTTATTTAATATTTATTGTTAAGATATTGTTCATATTCCAGATCCAACCTAATATAATCAAGAGAAACTTGTTTATGCATGGAGACAGCTGCAGTTGGAAGTCATTTGATATCGGTAATATATGGTAATCTCTGTTGCACATTAAATGTGTTGTGACATTTTCAGTGCTGACAGTTAATGGCAGGACATTTGCATTTTGTCGTATGAAACTCATTTGAAATAAGCAAGAGCCCTAACCATGCACTCTAATGAATGGTATGTTTGTCAGGCTGCAGCAACACCTTTGATTTTTCTGTAATGAGAGTCTTTCATTTGTGCTTCTTGATCCTGCAGGCCTGGCACACTAAAAGCAGCTTTGCTGTGCAGCCACTTATCTAGTTTGAGAGACTGATATATGCTGTTACAGAGAGGGTGAAGCAGTACAGCTAATTGCAACAGCTAATTTTTGATGTGTTAGAATGGTGCAGAAGTTTCAAATGTCAAAGGCTACAGTACATACAGTGTTGTTTAATGCAGCTGAAGCCCTAGATAATTTCAGATTGTGATCTATTTTAAACGTGTCGTGTTCCATTTATCGTTAGTTGCCCATAATATAACAGATCTTAAATACTGCAAGTCTTTACAAACAGATTTCATGTCATGTTTAATGTGCGCTCTTATAAAAGACTTTGAAGAAAAGTTTTTTTTAGTAAAGAAAACAGTTCTATATAGAACCATGAACACCCAAAAACACTTTGTATTATTAAAAGGTTCTATACATCATGAAAAGCTTCTTAAGAACATACTGTACGTGGTTCTATATAGACTCTTCTTGTAAAAGGGTTTCATGTAGCACCAAAAAGCATTCTTCAATTGTTAAGATTTCAAGCTTGTAACAATAGTAATACCCCTTTGGGTGCTATATAGAACCCTTTTCAAAAAGGTTTTATATAGAACCATCTAAAGCACGTTCTTCATCAATCAGAAGAATTCTTTCATGATGCAAAAGCCATTTAATCATGCAAAGGGTTCTTTGAGTGTTCATGGCTCTTTACAGAACCATTTTCTTTACTTTCCTTACATTGAAGAACCATCTTTTTAAAGAGTTTAGTAGTGAGCAGTACTCTCTCAGAAAAAAATGTATCAAACTGTCACTGGGGCAGATCCCTTTTGTCGCTGAGATGGTACCCTCAAGGGTACGTCTCAATACCTTTAGTTAGGGAACATACACTACATTGACACAAGTATTCGTTTATCTGCCTTGACACACATTTGAAATTGAGTGAGATCCCATTCTTAATCCATAGGGTTTAATATGACGTTGGCCCACCCTTTGCAGCTATAACAGCTTCAATTCTTTTAGGAAGGCTTTCCAAAAGGGACAGAAGTGTGTTTATGGGAATTTTTGACCATTCTTCCAGAAGCGCATTTGTGAGGTCAGACACTGATGTTGGACGAGAAGGCCTGGCTCGCAGTTTCTGCTCTAATTCATCCCAAAGGTGTTCTATTGGGTTGAAGTCAGGACTTTGTGCAGGCCAGTCAAGTTCTTCCTCACTAAACTCGCTCATACATGTCTTTATGGACCTTGCTTTGTGCACTGGTGTGCAGTCATGGTGGAACAGGAAGGGGCCGTCCCCAAACTGTTCTCACAAAGTTGGGAGCATGAAATGGTCCAAAATCTCTTGGTGCTGAAGCTTTAAAAGTTCCTTTCAATGGAACTAAGGGGCCAAGTCCAACTCCTGAGAAACAACCCCACACCATAATCCCCCCCTCCACCAAACTTTGCACTTGGCACAATGTAGTCAGACAAGTACCATTCTCATGGCAACAGCCAAACCCAGACTCGTCCATTGGATTACCAGACAGCAAAGCATGATTAGTCTCTCCAGAGAACACGTCTCCACTGCTCTACAGTCCAGTGGCACCACTTTTTACTCTTTACACCACTGCATTCAACCCTTTGCATTGAGCTTGGTGATGAAGGGTTGGATGCAGCTACTCAGCCATGGAACCCATTCTGTGAAGCTCTCTACGCTGTTCTTGAGCTAATTCAAAGGCCACATGAAGTTTGGAGGTCTGTAGCGATTGACTCTGCAGAAAGTTGGCGACCTCTACGCACTATGCGCCTCAGCATCCTCTCACCCCGCTCTGTCATTTTACGTGGCCGACCACTTCGTACTGAGTTGCTGTCGTTCCCAATCGCTTCCACTTTGTTATAATCCCACTGACAGTTGACTGTGGAATATTTTTAGTTGCGAGGAAATTTCATGAATGGACACAGGTGGCGCCCGATCACAGTACCATGCTGGAATTCACTGAGCTTCTGAGAGCAACCTATTCTTTCACTAATGTTTGTAGAAGTGGTTTGCAGGCCTAGGTGTTTGGTCGTATACACCTGTGGCCATGGAAGTGATTGGAACACTTGAA
Source organism: Pygocentrus nattereri (assembly GCF_015220715.1). Lineage (NCBI taxonomy): Eukaryota > Metazoa > Chordata > Actinopteri > Characiformes > Serrasalmidae > Pygocentrus > Pygocentrus nattereri. Next base: position 32,138,477 of record NC_051213.1, on the reverse strand, counting down.
TTCAGTGACTTTCGATGGGTGAGTGAATACTTTTGGCAATATAGTGTAATTATACTATAATCCATTTTTAATCCGTTATATTTTCTAAGTTTGACTACACTACGTCTCGTCTCCAGGCTTTTTATTTTATCGTTCTGATAAAAACACATACTTAAACATATTTAAGGTACACAGTTGGACCTTACCCACTGTTATACCTTTGAAGGAACATTTACATTGTACCTTGATGAATGAAACTGTACCTGCACAGAACCTATATTTCTAACAGTGGAAATGGCATGAGTCTTAGCATAACATGGCCACATGATCTCCTCTTGTACCATTTAAGGAACTAAATGACTTACTTGCATCAGACCAGGCTACAGTTGTGCCTGAAACAAGCTATGGAACATCTGGTACTCAAGAGTGAATGACTAATATTTTCCGGCAATTTCTTTCAGTTGGAGGCACAAGTATATAGGATGCAGGTATGACACAAATGACTTGAGAAATTCAACAAACGTGAAGCTTCTTATTTGTATTTCCCATTCCACCTTAAATGGTGTACTTGTATTCAGGTGCCGAAACGTAACCACTGCTCCATTTGAGGTGGAACGTAAAAAAATGTAAACAAAAGCTGCCGAATAAGGAGCCAACTTTGCTTTGTGGAAATGTGAAGTTTTTGCCGGGCCCCCAAAGAGTGTTAGAAAGTGCTAATTAAAAAGTGAAGTGGAATCCCTGAATAATAAGCCAGTTTTAACCTACAAAGCAGGCTTGTGTAAGTATCTAAAAAGGTTTTAATTGAAAAAACATATCACATACACACAGAAATTTGAATTATACCATGATTACTTTTATTTATGCATTAACTATATAAGGATGTTTGATGGTCTCTTGTTCCGAAATGATGAGTCCAATCTCTTGTTCGGATGTCAAGTTTAATCATTTAAAACACAAGGAAATACTTTCTGTACAAGTATAGGTAGCACTTTATTGTATTTTAGTCCTTTGTAGATTAAAAATCTCTCAACAGATTATCAGTAACACATCAGTAAAGTAGCCGCAGTGAAACATCAGAATATATTAAAGTAAATGTCTTGTAGATGATCTGTCAGAAAGACAGGAAACAAGAAATGTGTCCAGTAAGGGAAGTTTAAAGCAGCCAAAATGAAATCTTTGCTACATGTGTTTATGAGCATGCCTATTCAGTTCCTACAGTGGACCCACGGTAGTTCTGAGAATGAGACTTGGATGTTTGAAGGCAAGTAAAACGTCGTCTTGATGCTATATTCTGAAGGTGGGAGGAGCTTCAGAAAAAATAACTTTCTATGATAATGTTTTACCAAATATCAGGTCTGTATTTATTAGCCATCACACCAGTGCAGGCATGTCACAATAATTGTTGACTAAAATGTATTTGCAATAATAGTCTCTTTGGACGCAGAAAAGACATTTGATAGAGTAGAATGGCCTTACCTCTTTCTTACTCTTGAAAAGTTTGGTTTCCCCCCTAAGTTTATCTCTTGGATCGAATTGCTATATGCATCCCCGGTAGCATCTGTATGCACTAACAATTTCCACTCACGATATTTCCACTTAGAGCGGGGCATGAGACAAGGGTGCCCCTTATCTGCTCTATTGTTCACTATAGCGATAGAACCGTTGGCTATAGCTCTGAGACAATGTTCTGCCGTACATTTGGTATTTGCCGTAAGGGTATTGAACATAAGGTCTCACTGTATGCAGACGACCTCCTGCTTTATGTCCCAAACCCCCTGTCATCAGTCCCCCACATTCTCTCTATTTTAGAGAACTTTGGGAAATTCTCTGGTTACAAACTAAATTTACAGAAAAGCGAGTATTTCCCTATCAACTCGCAAAGTAATGGATTACCCAACTCCATCATTCCTTTTAAGTTAAAGTACCGAGGATTTAAATATCTGGGCATAATGGTCGCACGTTCCCTTGGTGCTATTTTTGACTCTAACTTTGTCCCTCTCTATGACCGTACCAAGAAAGATTTTGTAAGATGGTCCGCACTGCCACTCTCTTTAGCAGGGCGAGTTAATTTAGTTAAAATGACAATTCTACCCCGTTTTCTACACTTATTTTCCAATATCCCTGTTTTTATTAGAAAAAGTTTCTTTAAGAATGTAGATAAATTGATTGCCGCATTTCTGTGGGGGAATAAATGTTGCTGCATTAGGAAAACCTTTTTGCAGAGACCGCGGCAGCAGGGTGGAATGGCACTACCAAATCTCTTATTTTACTACTGGGCATACAATATTCAAAAGATAGCCTTCTGGATGTCACCAGAAGACTCCCCATCTATCCCAATATGGGTGTATGGAGAGAGGTCTTACAGCCAAGTCTTTAAGCTCTTTGGTATGCTCTTCTCTTCCCACAACTGGAGGTACCACTCCATGTTTTCTTAATCCTGTAGTCACCCATACCTTAAAAATTTGGTCCCAATTCTGTAAACACTTTGGGCTACAATTGATTTCAGTTTTGAGCCCTATAGTGTCAAACCACTTGTTCGTGCCTTCCTATTCTGACTCGGCTTTTAGCATATGGTACAAGAAGGGAATTAAAAGCTTTAAGGATCTGTTTTCAGACAACTCTTTCCTATCTTTCACTGCACTTTCCCAAAGATTTAAGCTACCACAAAGCCACTTTTTCAGGTATCTTCAGATAAGGAGCTTTACTCAAAAAGCATTTAGCTCCTTCCCTAGTTTACCTCCACTGTCAATAATTGATATGTTGTTGAGTTTAAATCCCAATAAACGTGGCACTATTTCCTATATATATCTTACTGTTAGCTCTATAAATCCTCAGATGCTAGAGCATCTTAGGGCTGCATGGCAGCAGGACCTATCTATAGTTCTATCTGATGCTGATTGGGAGGGCATTCTTCACCAGGTGCACTCATCGTCCCCTTGTGCAAGACATGGGTTGATACAATTTAAGATACTCCATAGGCTCAATTTCACTAATTCTAAATTGGCAAAAAATGTTTCCTAATACCAGCTCAGCATGCAATAGATGTAAGCAAACACCAGCTACCTTAGCCCATATGTTCTGGTCATGCCCTAGGCTGAAGGAGTTCTGGAGGAGTGTATTTAAGACCTTTAATGACATCTATGGTGTCGTAATTGATCCACATCCTCTACTAGCTCTATTTGGTACACGACCTGAAGGATCAGCTCTAACTAAGGACAAATGTCATGTTATCGCTTTCTCCACCCTGCTAGCAAGCTACCACCCACACATAACAGATGGATTAATGAAGTTATGGCCCACATTCAAATGGAGAAGATTAAGTTCACTATAAGAGGCTCAAAAGATAGGTTTTTTGACACCTGGCTACCTTTTATAACATTCTTTGAAGGCTTACACACATCTGATTGTGAAGACCCTCGACCTGTTTCCTTATAAAACATCATATGACGTCTATGTGATGCTGAACTCTAGCTACTGCCCTAATTTTAGGGCTAAAAATTATGCTATAATGGAGGTAATTACTAACATTATTATTAATATGGTTTGGTACTGTGTGTGTATGTATATGCAGGGGTATGCATGCATATGTTGGTGTATGTATGGGTATGTAAATGTGTTTTTTTAGTGTCTTTTTGTATTTGTACAAAATGTTTGTGTTTATTTATACTGTTTTATTATATTGCTTTGAGTGGAGCAGAGAAACAAGGATGGGTCTAGGGTGTCGGAAAATCGTACAAAGAATTGTCTAATGTTAGTTTATACTGTATTATGCTTTTATTGTTGAATATTTCAAAATTAAAACAGAATGTTAAAAAAAATGTATTTGCATATGATACTACTAGGGATATTAGATTAACGAATACTGACACATCAATAGCTTTCTCTAATGAGATTGGTGGAATTCCCGTAGTTGTATGATTTACAGTATTTAGGCAATGCATGCTGGGTATTGTAGTAAGAAAATATTGATGGAGGCAGTCACAAAAAAGAGACAAAATCATGAATTCTGTAAAACAAATTTGGTTGAGATGCAAAGCTGCCCTACAAAATATTACATAACGCAACAGGTAACATTAAGTGCAAGTTTTAGGCTTGAATGCCTTTTTAAATTCAGATCCAGGTGGGTCAGAGGCTTCTTCAATCCTTCAGTATGTTATCAGAATCCAATCCCACTGTACTGCTTTTCTATATTACTACACTTGATTTACAGTTGTTTAAGGGTTATTTATTTATTTATTCTTTTATAATTTTTTAATTTACACATTGTACAACCCCAATTCCAATGAAGTTGGGACGTTGTGTAAAACATAAATAAAAACAAAATACAATGAATTGCAAATCCTTTTCAACCTATATTCAGTTGAATACACTACAAAGACAAGATATTTAATGTTCAAACAGATAAACTTTATTGCTTTTTGCAAATATTCACTCATTTTGAATTTGATGCCTGCAACACGTTCCAAAGAAGTTGGGACAGGGGTATGTTTACCACTGTGTTACGTCACCTTTCCTTTTAACAACACTCAATAAGCTCAATAATTGTTGAAGCTTTGTAGGTGGAATTTTTTTCCCATTCTTGCTTGATGTACAACTTCAGTTGCTCAACAGTCCGGGGTCTCAGTTGTCGTATTTTGCGCTTCATAATGTGCCACACATTTTCAATGGGAGACAGGTCTGGACTGCAGGCAGGCCAGTCTAGTACCCACACTCTTTTACTACGAAGCCACCCTGTTGTAACACGTGCAGAATGTGGCTTGGCATTGTCTTGCTGAAATAAGCAGGACGTCCCTGAAAAAGACGTTGCTTGGATGGCAGCATATGTTGCTCCAAAACCTGTATGTACCTTTCAGCATTAATGGTGCCTTCAGTGCAAGTTACCCATGCCATGGGCACTAACACACCCCCACACCATCGGAGATGCTGGCCTTTGAACTTTGCCCTGATAACAATCCGGACAGTCCTTTTACTCTTTGGCCTGGAGGACACAGGTTTTCTGAAGTGTTCCTGTGCCCATGTGGTAATATCCATTACAGAATGATGTCGGTTTTTAATGCAGTGCCACCTGAGAGATCGAAGGTCACGGGCATTTAATGCTGGTTTTCTGCCTTTCCGCTTACTTGCAGAGATTTCTCCAGATTCTCTGAATCTTTTGATGATATTATGGACTGTAGATGATGAAATGCACGTTGAAAAACGTTGTTCTTAAACTGTTGGACTATTTGCTCACGCAGTTGTTCACAAAGTGGTGAACCTCACCCCATCCTTGCTTGTGAATGACTGAGCCTTTCAGGGATGCTCCCTTTATAGCTAATCATGACACTCACCTGTTTCCAATTAACCTGTTCACCTGTGGAATGTTCCAAACAGGTGTTTTTTGAGCATTCCTCAACTTTCCCAGTCTTTTGTTGCCCCTGTCCCAACTTCTTTGGAACGTGTTGCAGGCATCAAATTCAAAATGAGTGAATATTTGCAAAAAGCAATAAAGTTTATCCGTTTGAACATTAAATATCTTGTCTTTGTAGTGTATTCAATTGAATATAGGTTGAAAAGGATTTGCAAATCATCGTATTCTGTTTTTATTTATGTTTTACACAACGTCCCAACTTCACTGGAATTGGGGATGTACAAGAGGCTTCCTTCTCTCACAAAGGTACAACACTTCTGGCCTATTTAACCATCTCTAACATTTTCTTTCTGGTCTTCAGCATGTTGTTCCCAGCTCAGTTCTGCCAAAAGAAAAACACATTTACACATTCTGTTTTACTAAAACCGTGCAGTGAATGTTGCGTGGGCTAAACTTGTTTAAGCTTCTGATTGGTGGGATTCTTTATAAACAAGGCTGCCACAGCAGATGTAGATATCACAATTTGTGCAAATTCTGCCAGCATTAATTGCTCATAGCCTTTTGACAGCCTTTCAGGAACTTTTAGGAAGTAACGAATGTAGGAGCAAATTTCAAGCACATAATTATAAGCTTTTAAAACAAAATGAATGAAGCAAACTGCCTATATTGTCTGTCTTGTCCAAATACTACTCTGTAAGCTGTGCATAGTTGTACATTGCAGGTAGGCAGTGAATGTATCAGTAAAGAAAAAAAAATAAAATTACCTTTTTTTTATGAAGATGATATCATGATGATGCATGAACAAAATAGACTTTTTTTATCTCATAGTTATGTTATGGATGTAGTTTTTAAAAAGATATATATGTGCAGCATAGTGGTGCGGACTGCGTATGATTATTATAAACCACTATTAGCAGAACTGGAGTTGAGATCCTATCATAGCACACCGAGACCTTCACCAAGAGCTGTGAAGCTGCCCCAACAAGAGAGTCAGCATGGAACAAACTACTAACACCTGTACTGTACTAACATACTGTACCATTAATCGTCATGAACCTGCCATAACAGTCATAACGTGCTTAATCTTGAAGCCTTTATTAGCAGCCTCTGTTTATGAAGTGCGTGCACAACAAGAATGCTGATTCCTGTGAACAGAGAAATGAGATTCTCCACTATGTGATAGCATCAAGCTAACAATGGTGGAGTTTTTTCCATACTGGATTCAGTACCAACATGGTTTGCATGGATTGCAGACTTGTAGCAGATATTAATGTTTTTGTTTGTATGCTGTAGATATACACTTCATCACTCAGTAAATATTTCAGGTCAACACCAAGTGTCTTTTGTTTGCAGTGCTATGCTGCTGCAAAGCTTTGAAATAATAATAATAAAAAAAGGTCGTCTGGCATTATATACATAGAGGATAGATCTAGTTGTTGATTTATCTTAAAGTATTTTTGTTCAGTCAGAATTTCTTCAAGCTTAGAAAAAAGACATGCAGATTAGGAGGGGTATAAATATACATGTATACATATTTACATACACACAGACATGCAGTGTAATTTACAATAGAAGGAAAAAACATTGAGAACCTTTAAGTTAATGTGAAGTTTGGTTTATTTATTTATTTATTAATTAACAAGAAAATTTGAACCATCTCTATTGTCCATTCATCATGAAATTTTCACACAATGAGAAGAGCAGCTGGAGTTTTGTAAAACTTTGTATCTCCAAAATGATAACTTTACAGGAGAAGCAAAAAACTTACTTTACTTTTAATGCAAGTCAATGGAACAGGATTTCTTTTCCTAGTCACTTTTATTGGTCCATTCGTTTTGAAATTCGCACACAGTGAACAAGGCAACAGGCATTTTCAAATTATGTGAAAAACTGGAAAACAACAAAAATGGAGATACAAGGTTTTGTTCCGACAACAGCGATATATTTTATGTATGATGTACACAAATATGTGTATGTATCTATGTATGTGATCTGCGTGCGTTAGCAAGTGATGCAGAAAATAGGTGAGCCTGTGCCTCTCTTACACAGTAAACACAGGGCTGTGTTTCATTGCCATAATTCCAAGAATCAGCAAATATGTGCATCATTTGTTTTTCTGTAGGATTTTCCTTCCCTGAGATTTCCTTGCCTTTCATTGCTCTGGAACATCTTAATAGCCTGCCTCGCCAGTTGCAGACTAACTGTTTATCCCCACTTCTTTCCCATTCTGTTTGTGTGTGTAGGTTATACACTTTCTTTATTTTCCAAATTCATGTTGATTTTCTCTTTCTTAACTCAGATGAAGCAGCTGAATGTAGGTTCATCAAGGGTAAAAACATTCAAACTGTGGACATTCAAGAGGGGAGCAGACAGAGACAGAGTTCATCTCTGGGTACAGCTGAGTGATTATTAACCTTAGATATGTTCTGTTGACATCTTCAAAAATACCCTTGTGTAGACTGCATTAGGCCTCTGCTTCCCTTGTTTGTCACTTTTTCCCTAGACCTTTTTATATCTTTTTCGTATGTAACTAAGTGGTGTGCTGGTCTTTCTACTTAGTGTGAGTGGTGTGCTGGTCTTTCTACTTAGTGTGAGTGGCGTGTTTATTTTTTTACTTTGTGCCTCACTGTCAAGGTACAGTCCTGTCGCTATGACTACATTTTTCATTTTGTTGCTTCTTGCTCTTGTTTCCCTCACCCTCTCTTTTCCATCAGTAGTCCCCACTAAGCCCACTCCTAAACCTCGCAGCAAGGCGCTCGACATGGCCAGCCATCTGGACAAGATGTGTCTGCCTAATCAGGAGACTTCCTTCAACGCAGATAGGCAGAGGGGCTCTGAACACATTGTTGCAAAGCCTAAGAGCCATCCATCAAAGGAGCACAGTTATTCAGAAGAAATAGGTGCCTCAGAAGATGGCTTTCTTGCAGAGTCAAGTAGTCCATTCACACCTGAGAACTCCCACTGTGCACCAAGACAGTCAAGTGTCATTCTCATAGACTCTGACAACGCTTCCACAGTGAGCAGTGATGCTGATTCTTCCAGTAGTGACAATGGTAAAAATCTGAGACCGTCACTGCCTCTTACAACACTGGCCATCGTGTGTGTGTGTGTTTCTCATTATTAATTAATATTCTATAAATTTTGTTTGTTCAAATATTAACACTTTTCTCAGCAAATAAACACAAACGCGTGTGTGTGTTACATATAAGCCTCAACAACTACATGCTTTCATATTTTATTGTGTTCGCTCATTGCTTTTATTACAACCTCCATTCTTTTCCATTCTGTTTTGTAAAGGAATCTGCAGTCCATACAGCATTGAGTTGTCCTCTCATAGTTGAAGGATGGACAGAAGCGCTTTTTGTTTTTTCAGACCTGAAGCAAGAGTGGAGTTTGATTTATCCCTCTCTCTCAAAGAAGAAAGTTTTACTATATATCTGATGTTGACTGTTTTGCTCGTCTGCTAGGTTTTGCACAGTTGTCAGAAGTCATATCTTCTCTTAATCTTTATTTTTTCAACTCCAGTTTTGTAAACCGCTTTTGTTTCTACTTTAACTTACTACTACTTCCTTATTCAAGTGGCTTTTCATATGTCTAATATCCTCTAAAATCTCTTCAGAATAATGAGTAATGTACTTAACAGCCCAATTTGTCTAATTTAAAAAATGAAGGGTGCTCTTTGATTTTTGCATCTACCTTATCTTACCTTACCTTTTGTTATCTACCTGAATATTGGTTTAACCATTTGTGTTACTGAATAAATATCTTATACACACACACACACACACACACACAAATATATTGGTGAAGCCTTAGAAGCAGTCACTGCTTTTTGCTATGCCACACAATCTGTGAAGACCAGCAATAATAATGTGTGACTGATCCGCTGCATGGGTAAGCTGTGAATCATGATTCAAATGTGAATGACTAAACAGTGAAAAGCCAGGGCATTTAATGCACTGATTAATGTTGCTTCAGCTCAGCCTTGATTTGATCAAAAACAGTTTTCATGACCGCTTTTGGTAGGTATCTGAAGTCTTAATTGGCCTTTTGTTGCTGGTAGGAGCGATGGACCCTGCAAAGACCTTCCGCAAATCGTTAAGGAAGTCGCAGCCCATCAAGGAGGTTGATGAAGAGCAGCTGAAGGAGCACAGCTTTGAAAACAAGTCCAAAGGGGACACGCTCATCTTCAGCAGAGATAGTCTAGAGCCTGAAGGTTGGCATCTTATCCATATTTGTTGTTGTTGTTCTTACTCTTCTTCCAAATGTTTTCACCTACAGCAGAGGTATACAGTTCTGGTCCGAGAAGGCCAATGTCCAGCATGGTTTGCTGAGGTTTTATTATAATTTTTTTTTTACTTATACACACAAACAAATTTCTTAACTTACGTTATTTAAAACTTACTTCAGACAGTCGATCAGCCAAGACGTTTTGGTGTTTAAGGTTTGCTGTGTTAGCGCTGGAGCTACATGGCTATCATTGCTAACAAAAGATAGTTACCCAAATTGTTTACGTAAATATACATCCACAAATCTTCTCTCAAACTGCATCCAGATCTGCCATGGTAGGTTTGTTGATTTGGACAAAGTATGTCATGCTGTGAAATATAAAAAGACAAAACTTCACCTTGTAGCTGATCAGTGCTTGCAGTCACTTTAGACATTAGGTGTGGCTGTTTGGTGTGTTCATATAAAAAGTGAACTTTTATTCATTTGATTTACAGTTAGTCATGCGTTGGGTATCTGACCACTTGTTGACTACTAGTGTTTGTTAGCAAGCTTACATCTGGATTAAGTGGAAAACAGTAAATTACATTAAACTGTATACTTTCACTGTACCAGCCAAGTATAGTATATATCTAACACAACACAGTATGTTCTTGTGAACACACAGTCACTGCACTGCAGAAGTGGCAATATTTTATTTTTTTTTAAGATACACAGAGTAGCTATTATTGTCCTGTCATTGAGATTTCATGCTTTGTGGGGCTGTTTCAAAGATCATGATATTTGTATTGCCCCATGCCTTGTCAGGGAAAAATCGACAAACTGTGCTGGACTCTGACCCTCCAGGACAAGAATATTGTGGGTCTGAATTACAGTCAATAAATTATTAGTCCATCTCTTTAGTAATGGTTGGTATAGTGTAGTGGGTAACACCTCTGCCTTCTATACTGTAGACTGGGCTTCAATCCCTCACCAGGGCAAGCACCCTACACTATACCAACCGATAAGACCGATAAGAGTCCTTGGGCAAGACTCCTAACACCACCTTGGCCTACCTGTGTAAAAAATGATCAAATTGTAAGTCGCCCTGGATAAAAGCTTCAGCCAAATGCCGTAAATGTAAGTAATCAGCTTTTTTTTGTGTGTTCACAGATTCAGTGTTGGCATTTGGATCGGCACGTAATGCAGCTGGGCTAAGCCTGAATGATGGGGAGGGGGAGGAGGAGGAGGAGAAAGCAAGGTTTTTTGCCTACCTGGACAAAAGAACGGAGTCTCAGGGTGATGACCCCAAATTGGACAAAAAGCAAGAATCCAGCGGCTCCACTTTCAACTCGCCACAAAGGTGCCATTCTCTAGCTGACAATGAACTGAGCAAACATGCCTCCTTATTGGTTTTATGAAGTATTATGGACTTGTGTAGAAGTGTTTTTGAGGAAAATAGCTACAGCATATCCATGTCTTCTTTGTGTGGGTGTCTTACAGGGGTGGAGCTGTATCTTTGACAAAGCAAGATCAAAGTGAAGATGGAGAAAGAGTTTCTGTTAAAAACAACTCGGGTAAAGGAATTATTAAGCCCTACTGTATTTATTTAAGTAATTATTTCCTGAAGTCCATACATACATAACATGTTGTAGGTTTTTCTTCAAGAGCAAGTTCTCATTATAATGAACCAAACTGTTGTGTGAGTTACATTAGAGGAACATGGATTAAGTATTATTTGAATTAAGGGGAAAAAATATTTAATATTGTTGTTAAACACACAAAATATTTCCACAGCAGCATCCCCTGCTTACAGTGAAGATTTTGAGGATGAGACAAGTCCAAAGGAATTTGAAGAGAAGGTGAGTGCATGTTCCACCTTCAAATTAGTCATTTAGTTGGTGCTTGTGTCTTTTTTATGGTTTGAGAGATTTTTTTTTTCTAATTATTTAGATACTTTGGTGAAATGCAAACTTCAAAAGCATGATATGGCACAAACTCTTAGGGTTCCACAGGCATTAGCTGAGACTGACAACAAAATTACTTTTAGCAATATACCACTGATGCAGTTTTCTCTGGCAGTGCTGTTATTTGCTTTTATTAGATCTGATTAAGGATGTAATTCATGTAATCTCATGTAATTTATTTGAGGCTATTTTGCTGCCCCAAACTCATTTGTTGGGGGCAGTGAGACTTTCCACTTTTCTCCCTCTGAAACTAGTATGTCCAGAGTACTAGCTATCAAACAAATAGTTAAAACAATTTCATGCTAAAACCTTTTGATGATAACATTGAACTACTCAGTATTCCCTCAGTAACCTAAGGATGTGATGAGGTTAAACTATTTGTTTGTTAATGCGACTTTTAACACTAGAAAGTATTGTTATACATTATAGTGGATGGTAACACGTTTTAATAATAGGCGATAATAAATAGCAGCTATCCATTATGAAATTGATCACAATTGATGGTTGTTAATAATTGTAAAATTGTTACATATCATAGTAGTAGTTACATATTATGTTACTACTATTTTAATTAATCAACATATTTTGTCACATGCTTAAGATTTGTTTTTAATCATTTTTATTATCGTTGTTGTTGTTGTCCAATAACCATTTATTTAATAGTCATAGATCTTAATTATTATGAATAACTAATCATTTAATGGTCTGTGTCCTGTCTTAAATTATTAAATAGTTGTTTGCTTGTTTAATCAATGATCAGTTTCTTTTTTTTTTTTTAAAACAATAATCGTGTAATAGGTGTAACTGCTATCATCATTGCCCCTTTAATCTGCCTGCGAGATCCTGCTTTTCTAATAGACTTTTTTTGGTTCTCCTCCTACTAATGCCAACCCGGTGTAGAGAGGATGGAGATGAAGTTCTACCACCCAGTCCAAGTAAATGGCTGAAGGACTTGACAATCATCCATTGTTTTGCAATTCAGACCATTTTTAACATAAACGCATGCTCAAAGACTAAATAAAATCCACCAAAATCACAGAAATGTATATCTGGACAGGACTTCATTTACCTGTGCACCACTTAATTGAAAAATGCAACCCCTTTTCCGAAAAATATAATTAAAAGTAGGATCCAATCAAATCTTCATCAAATCCAATTTATTTGTGGCGCTTTTTACAACTGATGTTGTCACAAAGCAGCTTCACAGAATTCCAGTAAAGACAATGTTTTAACTTGAATGTAAAAACCCCAGGTCAGCAAGCCAGGGGTGACGGTGGCAAGGAGAAACTCCCTCAGAGCTGAGGAAGAAACCTTGGGAGGAACTAAGGCTCACAAGGGGGGACCCATCCTCCTCTGGTCAAACTACCTACAAAGTTATTATAATACTAATATTAATATTAATAGTAGTAGTAGCAGTAGTCGCTATTAGTCTATGAAAACATCAATGTAGGGTCGGCAGCTAGTCCAAGGCAGGTGGCAGTAGCTGGGGCATGGGCAGCTTGTCTGAAGTGCATAGGAGGAGAGCTTGATAGTCAGTCGTCCTTCAGCGACCGGACAAGTAGGCAGTCATTTACTTGGAAAAAGGCAGGGAGATGGAATTAGTTTTATTCTGTTTGTTTGTACGTAAAACAGGGAATGTGAACATTTCCAGAGTGTGGCTAATAACGGCAGATCTGACTATGACAGCTTAACTAAAAGGAGAGAACCAGAAGGACACACAGACTCTGAAACAGTTTGGCATCCCTCGCTCCACTGTCCACAAACCTGAGTGACCGCATGCGAGCAGCAGGACGACAGCATTAGTGTCTCAGTTTACTATAATTCCCTGTGTCCATGGACCCCTGGATCTGCTGCCTTTATCTAAGGGGGAACATTAACTACCAAAAGCTAAACTGAACAAGTGAGTTTTCAGCCTAGTCTTAAAGATTGAGACTGTGTCTGAGTCCCGAACATTTTCTGGAAGATCATTCCAGAGTTTGGGGGCTTTATAAGCAAAGGCTCTCTGAAACCTTCTGAATTCTGGGAACTATTAATAAGCCAGCACTCTGGGATCTGAGTAGTCGTGATGGTTCGTAATAGGAAATAAGGTCTTGCAGGTACTCAGGAGCGAGCCTATGTAGGGCTTTATATGTCAGTAAAAGAATTTTATAATAAATACGGAATTTAACAGGCAGCCAATGAAGTGATGATAGCGCTGGACTGATATGATCAAATTTTCTAGTTTTAGTGAGGACCCTGGCTGCAGCGTTTTGGACTAGTTGGAGTTTGCTTAAATTCCTGCTTGTACATCCTGACAGTAGTGCATTACAATACTTTAGCCTTGAAGTAATAAATGCATGTACTAGTGTTTCTGCATCACACAGTGATAGGGCATTTCTTATCTTGGCAATGTGGCGAAGATGTAGAAAAGCTGTCCTAGTGATGCTGCCTATGTGTTGATCGAATGATAAATCTGAATCAATTATGACACAGATTTTTTGCTGCTGAACCAGGTGTAACTGGAAAGTCAGCAAGATTTAAAATTAAATCCGGTAGTTTATTTCTTGCCAATTTTGGACACAGAAGGAGAACCTCTGTTTTGTTACTGTTTAGTAGGAGGAAGTTATGCAACATCTAGCATTTCACGTCTTTTACGCAGTCCTCCATTTTCTTTAATCTGCATTTGTCATCAGGCTTGGCTGATATGTACATTTGCGTATCGTCTGCGTAACAATGAAAGTTAGTGTCATGGTTACTTATCACTGTGCCTAATGGTACCATGTATAGTGTAAATAATAGTGGTCCTGAAATAGAGCCTTGCGGAATTCCAAATCTTACTTTTGAATAATTGGAAGATAAATTGTTTACACTGACAAACTGATAACACTCTGTTAAGTAAGATTTGAAGATGTTTTCTAACCTTTCTAAGAGAATATTGTGGTCTATCGTATGGAAAGCTGTGCTGAGGTCAAGTAGCACTAAGAGGGATACGTAGCCTTGATCAGAGGCAAGAAGATCATTAGTTATCTTAACTAGAGCTGTTTCAGTCCTGTAATGTGGCCTGAATCCAAATTGGAATTTTTCTTATATCTGGTTCTTATGTAGATATGAACTAAGTTGTTGGGCCACAGCTTTTTCTAAGATCTTAGGTATAAATGGTAAGTTAGAAATAGTCCTGTAACTAAACAATACGCTAACATCAAGATTTGGTTCCTTGATCAGAGGTTTGATAACTGCTAGTTTAAAAGCTTTGGGAACATGGCCCAGGCTAAGGGGCGAGTTTACTATAGTTGATACGCAAATCATATAAACCATATTTTAAAGGGAAATACAGTTAAGACAACATATCAAATGTTCAAACTGAGAAATTTCATTGTTTTTCAAATATATACCCATTTTGAATTTAATGCCAACAACACGTTCCAAAAAAGTTGTAACGTTTTGTTTCATCACCTATTTTAACAACACTCTGTAGGGTTTGGGACCCAAGAAGACCAACTGCTGTGGTTTTGAAAGTGAAATGTTTTCCATTCGTGTTTGATACAGGATTCCAGCTGCTCAACAGTTCAAGATATCTTTTGTTGTATTTTTCATTTTGTAACCCTCCAAAAGTTATCAGTGGGTGACAGGTCTGGACTTCAGGCAGGGCAGTTTAGCGCCCAGACTCTAATAATATAGAGCTGTGCTCTTGCTGAAATAAGCAGGGCCTTCTCTAAAAAAAAAAAAAAAAAAAAAAAAAAAAGAAGACCTCTTGATGACAGCATATGTTGCCAAAACATGTATATATCATTCAGCATTAATGATGCCTTCACAGATGTGCACTAATGCACCCCTATACCATCATGAATACTGGCTTTTGAACTGTGAACTGATAACAAACTGAGTGGACTTTAGCCCAGAGGACACATTGTCCATGATTTCCAAAAAGAATTTTAAATGTTGATTTGTCGGACCACAAGATGCTTTTCCACTTCCCCTCAGTCCGTTTTGAGCTCAGGCCCAGAGAAGGTGGCAGCATTTCTGGATCCTGTTTATGTACAGTTTCGTCTTTGCATGTTAGAGTTTTAACTTACATTTGTGGATGCAGCAACAAACTGTTCTCACAGACTGTGATTTTCACACGTGTTTCTGAGCCCATGCAGTGATTTCCACTACAGAATCATGTCCGTTTTTAATGTAGTGCTTTCTGAAGATCAGAAGCAAATACTTTTTTTGGCCTTGTTTTTGCATGCAGAGATTTCTCCAGACTCTCTGAGTATTTTAATGTTCTTATGTGCCGTAGGTGATGAAAAGCAAGAGTTCTTTGCTGTTTTACATTGAGAAATGTTATTCTTGAATTGTTGCACTGTTTGCGCACACATTCTTTCAGAGTGGTGAACCCCTCCTCATCTTTACTTCTGAAAGACCTCTCTGAGATGCTCTTTTAATACCCAGCCATGTTACTGACCTGTTGCCAATCAACCACAAGGTGTTTTTTTTTTTTTATGCGTTTGTTTGTTTTTTAAAATAAGTATTACTCAACTTTACCAGGCTTTTGTTGCTCCCGTCCCAACTTTTTTGGAACGTGTTGGCATCAAATTCAAAATGGGCATACATTTTCAATAAAAAATTCTCAATTTCATCATTTCATATATTGTCTCTGTATTATTTTCAGTTAAATTTAGGGTTTAAATGTTTTGCACATCATTGCATTTTATTTACATGTTGCAAAGTGTCTCAGTCTTTTTTAGAATTGGGGTTGTAGTAGGTAAATCAGGTTGTATTTTTTATTTTTTTTTCTTTTCATGGGAGGAGGAAAGAAAAGCACCTACTTGGCCAATCCAGACAGAAATAAAATCATGGAGTAGCACCTGTTAAAGACGAACTTACCATAGGACCTCATGTACATTTAAGCCATACTGGGCTGAAGAGATTAAATCATCTATTATTATCTATTACTAAAACAATGTAAATACCCTCTTAAAACTTAAATACTTTTAATTTTGTTTTAAATTTGAAATGGTCAAAACTACTGGCACAATTCAGCCTGCTACTAGTACCAGAACTATGACGCCAAGGTGGAAAACAATTACTTTTATGGTATCAGACACAGTATGATATACTGTTATATATAAAAATGGACAAATGTGCAAAGCTAATTTGTTTGGTTAACAGTGTATCATACAGTGTCAGGAGCCACAGAGGTAAACCTCATAGTTCTGCGACAAAATTGTAGTCAGTCTTATTCAATCAGTGTCTGCCAGCTTTTGCAGCTTTTTATTTGTTGCTTCATATGTTAATATTTCCTTTTTTTTTTCTATTTGTTTCAGAAACCTGAAAGGTGTGGCATGCTGGCTAAAGGTGAGTGTACATGCATATGCAACTTACAGAAACATATTGAAACATCAAACATATTGAAAGAACCTATATTCTTTCCCCAAGTGTCACTGCATGACTCTCTAAACTCTACGGATGGAGCTCAGGTGCATGCTCTTGCAAATAATGCTGCAGAGAGAACAGAATACCTTCACGCCAGAATGGCAAAGGCAGCAGGAGAAGGTAATACAGGTCTGTTTCCATCTACTGATCATACGGGGAAAAAATGGCCTACACTGTCATCAGCAAATGGTCTACACTGTCATTAGTCACTTTTATTTATTTTTTTATTTAAACTTGCTTGCTTTTCTGCTTCCTTCTCTCTTGCTCTCTCTCGCTCTCTCTCTCGCTCTCTCTCTTTCTTGCTCTCGCTCTCAATTCTCATTCACACTCTCCTTTGCACTCTGTCACTCCCTCTTCTAGGTCAGTCGTATGGGCAGAGTGGTGCAAGTGAGATGGAGGCGTTGCAGGAGGCATACAGGCAAATCAGTCATTCAGTGGGAGAGTGTGAGGAGAAAGTTCAAGAGCCAAGCAGGAGTCCAGCCTCTCCTGCTACTCCTGAGTGCTCCAGAGGAACCTTCAAGCACCTCTCCACGGCAGAGTCAGGTCAGTCTCAGTGATGGAATTTTTACTCATAATGAGTTTGTTAGTGAACTGTAGTGGTGTAATCTAACCATATATGGCCGTATTTCACTTCTTTCAAATGCTTTAAACGCTGGTCATCTGAATAGGACAGTTCATTAAGGTTTGTCATTGGCTGCCTTAACAAAATCCCTTAAGGCCTTGTTTGTGTGTTGAAGATTTACCCACCGCAGAGGAGCTAATGCGGGCTATCGGACCAGACTCTGGATTCATGTATGGCCTTTCTCTTCAGCCCCTAAGGTGAGCTGTCTAGCACATCTGAGGTGATTCGGATATAACATGGTCAAAGATTGTTACACATGAGAGATCACATTTGTATATCTTATACAGAGAAGCAACAGGAGGTGCTGAAAGGATGGCTTCAGAAAGCAGCCCTGTGAGAGCTAAATCTGAAGACCCTGCTGGTGAGATCACAGGGGCAGTTAAAGAGAACCCTGCAGTAATGGAGCCACACCTAGCCTCCCCCCATAACAGACAAAGCAGTATTGCTGAGGAGGTGAAGAGGCTCATGCAGGAGCAGGAAGATTGTCAGGGACAACACCCAAGTGTCTCCAGCAAAGGCAGGAAGCAGAAGGTCAGGCAGAATAGCACGCTGTCCCTCAGCCTCTCAATTTTGTGTAATTTCACACCTTGGAGCTAACAGGCATGAAAGGAGAGTATATATTGGTAATATGAAAGTCAGAGCTGAGGCATACAGTAAAAGAAATGGTTGTTTTGTTCTTTTCTTTTAGTAACTTCCACTAGCTCATCATTTGCTCATGCATTCCTGCAATTGTGATAATGGTGATAATGATGATAATGATAATCACTTGTATGATATTAACTTTTCTTTTAGGTTTCTGGCAGATCTACCACCACAGCTTCTAGTTCGTTTGCCTCTAGAAAAGCTCCAGTACCATCTGTGAGGACCAAGAGAGCTGAGATTAGACCATTACCAAAGGCTTCTGCGCCTAACAGGACTGGCCACGCAGCTAAACCTCCATCTGCACTGGTTCAAAAAAATAGTCAGAACACCACCACCACTGAGGCACCTGCTCTAAGCCAGGCACATACTGTCAAAGGTATAACCCCAGTGAGGTGTTCTGTATTAAAAGGAAAACAGATTTGTGAATTGGATCACTGACTAGTTGGGAAAGAATATAAAAGAATTTACCTGCTATGTGTTCATTTAATAGAGCTTCTGTTAACAGCATCCATTGCTGCACAGCTGCTTCATAGAGTCTGAGAAAAAGCAGGGTATTTTGCGTAGTTGTCAACCTGTACGTTTTTTTTTTTGGCAATTTAGGAGGTATAAAATTGGCATGTCTGGACTGTAAATTAATGTAGATACATTAGCAAAGATATAGTGCTCTATAAAGAATATGAAGAGACTGTAGTGGAGACTTCCAGAGTTTGGCCTGTATCCCTGAGCAACCTACCACCCATTGATAATAATTTGATGCATGGGAATGCTAAACTAAAATATCTAATGGAACGAGAGGAACTCTAGATATAATGGAGCACAACAAGATGTGTATGAGCCAGACCTAAATTTATAAGTTAGAAGGAGAGGTTCGTGCTTGATGAGCGAAGATATTGGTAACCAGTTATGCTCATGTGATGCCCAAATATGCAGATACAGTTTCAGTAAACCTGTTTTGTGGTTTAACAAGGAGACCGTTAAAAAAAGAAATTGCAATAATCAATATGAGAGACAAAAAGGCATTTTGGAGTTTTGCAGTCTTGGTGACTTAACATAGGGTTCAGATATAAGAGATGAACCAATGTTGACACTGCTATTTACAAATAACTTCAGCTGTTCTATGAGACGGACAATCAGTATGAAGAATAGTGGAAGAAAAGTGGAAGGTCTGGAAACCAAAGGACCCACTAAGCAAACTTCACTTTCTTCTATTGATTATTTTAATTATTAATTTTATAATCATTCATCATCACTGCTTATCAGTAGAGAAATCAGCCAGTTAACCATTAACCAATAAATATATAAATGTTTTAGTTTAAATTAAAGCAACTTGAGAACCGCCAAATTGTGATTGTCTAAACCACAAGCTAAAATTGAACTACCTTTAAGCTTGGAAGTTCACAGCATAACTTTTAACTATGCATATGAACTTCAACCTACCCGCAGTCAGGCCATATATATTTGCTACCTTGGCTAAATGTAAGTAAGCAGACTCACGTTACTGCCATCTGTTATGTTTGGCTGATTTTTAAATTTAGTAATAAGAGAAGTTGAAAGCTTTGTTTTATATAAAATGCAGGACTGTGTTTGATATTTTTTATGGGTTTTGTCTATGATTTTAGACTTTATGGGTTAATTATTTATTGCTGACTACTAACAGTCAGTTATTGGTTGAAAGAATTTGGCATAATTCGCATTCCTACTTCTCAGTGATGTTTTTATGTACCAAAACATTGGAGATCATGAAATCAGAGTTGAGCTACTAGATACCCAGAGTCAAGCTTTACAAAACAGCAGTTTTCACCCAAAAATAGAACAGTCTATAAATATGGTACTTATGTTCTTGTTTAGGTCCAGACTCTGGTTTGAGGCTAAGCAATGAGCTAATTGCCTCTGTCCAGTCCTTTGCTGCCTTTTTACAGCACCAGATGAGTGAACTGAGCACTGGCTGTACTGACCGTTCAGACAGCAGTACACAACAAGTAAACAGAGTGAGTAAATAGATGCTTTATTACTACTTGAATGGAATGAAAGTTTTTTTTCTTTCTTTGATCCACTAGTGTACAGGTTCTCATCTCTTCTCCCTGTGGTGTGTCTGATAGACTGAGTTGGTAAAGGATGTACCTGCAGGCAGTGGTCCGGACCTGCCCTCGGAGCGCTCCTCCCTGGAGTGTCTGCGTCTGCAGCTGGCTCAGAGAGCGAGACAGCTTCTCCTCAGAGAAGAGCAGCTACAGCAAGACCACAGCAGGGAGATCAGTGCACTTAGACAGGAGAACTACATGTTGCACAGCAAGGTTAGTGCTGATACCTGCTCACTGGTGTTCAGTTTGACTCTTTTGCCTACAAGCACTAGAACCATCAGTGAATAGCAATGTTTTTTTGTTTTTTTATGTTTTGTTTAGTTTTTTTTTTTTAATTAACAAATTATTTACTGATATTTTGCAAAGACTTGCTTGATTTGAAGAGTTTTTGCTTAAATAAAGTGACTATATATAATGATGGCATTAATAGGGATAGGTTTTTTTTTCCTCAATACACAGTTTTCTTGAACAAAGTTTTCTTGAACATAATTTTTTTTTCTTGAATATTCTCGTCAGTGATGTTATCAGAGCGCTTCTGTATATTTTTGATTATTTGTTCATATTTGATTTAGCTAGTGCTTTAGTCAGTGGAGAGGCTTTGAGTTGAAAATTGATTCTGTGTATAGTTTTTCTGTTTCATACTGCAATAACATCTGCCACTGCTGTTACACTTTCTAAAACCTTTTTAAAATTCATTACCATTTTAACACATAAACGCAAGGGCACTTTCCATGCATATGTCAGCCCCCTTTGAGATTGTCCTTTGAGATTGTTTTGACCGAAGTGTAACTGGTGTCATGGTCTGTGTCAACTCCATTAACCAATATGCACATGAAAGGCCAAAAGTCTGATCTGCACATCAGGTTATTGTTGACATTTCTGATCAGTGTTCTAAGAATTGGTTGTGCCGTCACAGAGCGATTTCAGCATATTTAGACACAAAATGAAACACATTGACCATAGATACCCTATTGAAGCGTTTAAAATGTTTTTATTACATAGATGTTTGCGCACAATAAAATTAATTACTCATCGTTATGCATATTTTCATTTAATGTATTCATATGACAAATTTCAATAACAGATTGAGAAAACAGCAAGATTCATTTGGATTACATGCTGGAATCATGTTTAAAGTAGTTCTGCCACCCTGTTCAGAGAATGCCACCCCCCCCCCAAAAAAAAAAAGAAAGCTGAGTAGTCTTTAATATGTTAGATTATAAAGAAAGATTTTTGCATACAAATCAAACATTTTGTTTAACAAATCTTGGACCTGTGAATGGTTTTAAAGTCTTTTTCTTGTGCAATATTAGAGTGAGAAGCAGTCATTGAAATGTCTTGCTTTATAGGGCAAACATAAGTGCTGAAGGTAATAGTAGTTATATTTAGTGAAAAAAGGGAAAAGAAAGGACCATAAGGCGCTGAGTGTCAGACAAGAAGGGTGACTGAGTGAACCTGTATTAACGTTATGCACTTTAAATGTGTTTTTTTATTTTTTTATTTTATTCTCTATTCAATTTATGCTGTTCTTGTAGGGGTTATTTTGTCTCAGTGGTGTTCACCTACTGTGTTTCTATGTATGTAAGTATGAGTGAGCTCATATCCCTTGTCTCTCAAAGTGAGCCATAAAATTGAGCGACTGGAGCTTTGAAATGAAGCATCATAAAGTCTTCAGTGATTCTGTTCATTTAGAGCTCAAGGTTTCTCATACGCAGTCCTATGTAACAGCCCAAATTGTGCTATTTTCTGCAGTTATTTGTCTGGTCACAGAGCTTAGATAAGATCTTTTTTCCTTTGAGATGGCACCAATCTGAAACCAGGTATAATATCAGGCCATAATAAGCAGAAAATAGTAAATTGGACATCAGAAGAATAATATAAATCCAATCCTGTGACAAATCTGTCCCGAAATAGCATGCACTCACAGTGTGTGTTGTGATGTTTACTGTGTATTTTTTCTGTTGGGTAGTGGAGAGTAGTGAGTAATTTGAGCCTGCTTTTAGATGCTTATCTTGAGTGACGTGCTTCAGTAAAAAGCTGCCCAATGATACCGGAATCAGATCAGTATTGGCAGCTTTAAAAATATGTACCCATTTTTACCATTACTTCAAACCTACTGTATATTTGAAAACATGGATGATGCTGGGCGGCTGTATTGCTGACATTGGCATCGGCCCACAATTCCCATTTTGATGCATCCCAACTTTTAAAGCTCTTTAGCTTTTAAAGAAGAAATATCGGATTACTCTTGGTGTTGGCATCACGTCAGAAAATAAGTGGTAATATGAAATCTCTTCTCCTGAAATTATTCATCTGTAGAATCTTTCTCAACTCTTATTGGGTTAATATGTCAAGCTTCATGTTTACTGGTCATGTGACTGCTAATTGTGAATTAAATGAATTAGTTTTGGCTTTATGTAGGAAGGGGTTTGGTATTCTGTGCATGAATGTTGTTTTCAGATGTATTGGAAACTGCCCTGTGATTTGCTTTCCAAGCATGTTTTTATTACTGTGCAAATACATATATCAGTAGAGAAACTTCTCAGTTCAGGCACGTTTATGCTTCTCTATGAAAGTGTTTTTCTTCCATTAAAATGAATTGCAATTATGGGATGTTTTTGGGTTGTTTACAAACAGAGGTGACTGTGAGGCTGCGTTATTATTGAAGCACGATATGCCCTAAAGAATGCTCCATTTTCAGTTGTGCAGCGTAGAAGAAGCCAGTAAGAACCAGCGATGGAGTTTTGGCAAGGCTTCAGACCCAGTAACAGAGGAGAAACTCAGACTGATTGAGAAAGAGATGAAGGAACAGGAAACACTGATTCAGGGCTATCAGCTGGTAGGTGTGTTTCCCTGTTTTGCTCTCTGCACCAGGATAAAACGCATACAAATTAAAATACAGTATGTACAGTGTGTGTGGGTGGATTTGTTTTC
Source organism: Pygocentrus nattereri (assembly GCF_015220715.1). NCBI lineage: Eukaryota > Metazoa > Chordata > Actinopteri > Characiformes > Serrasalmidae > Pygocentrus > Pygocentrus nattereri. The sequence continues at coordinate 32,115,305 of NC_051213.1, read as the reverse complement.
TGTCTTTGCTCTTAGCCTAAGGATCAAACGCATCCTTTTAATATATCCTTGCACTGCTGACCTGTAGCTTTAAAATAATCTAAGCAGCTTTAAGTACAAAAAAATATTTGAGGTTTTACCTTCTTAACTTTTTTCTTCGGTTAAACATGCGCTCATTCCAAATTGATTTCTGCAAAAAAAATTGTTCATTATTTGATTTCCAGAAAACAAATTGGCCCTGGAGCGTGTTTACCTCTGTGTTACATCACTTTTCCTTTTAACAGTACTAAATTACTAAATAATCAGTTTAGGAGCTAAAGATACCAATGACAGCTCTTGCCATTCTTAATGCTGTTGCTGCTTTTAATGCAGTGTCACCTGAGGACTTGAATGTCACAGGTGTTAAGTATTGGTTATTGGCCTTGCTCTTTACGCACAGATTTCACTGGATACCCTGCATCTTTTGATGATGTCATAGACTATACAGGGTGATATAACTGTATCTACCTGTTTAAGATGCGTTTTGAACATTTCACAAAGTTCCTAGTCATAAATTACCCCTGTCCCAACTTATTTGGATTGTGTGGCAAAGTAGATTTACACAAGGCTGCTTCTGTTTTTTATTTGCATTTCACTGCCCCATATTTTTATTTTGAAATAATAATAATAATAATTGTGAGAACGGTTTAATACAGTTTAACAGTTGGAATGTGACTGAAGATGCACGGTGTATGCTATTTGTGATAGCTTCTCATTTATTTTAGCCTTCCCGTCAATCGTTTCTTTTCTCTCAACTGAATTCTTACTGTCAGCAGTGTAAATCAGTCCTTTGTGCATTTTCGTTTAAATAAAAAATTTGTTTAGTCCAAATTGGGTTTGCGGATATCTTTACATTGTGTGGTGAATGATTATTTTATTGCTTGATTCATTGATGTGGTCTTTACAGTTCTTTGTAAAGTTTACAGTATTTTAATGTTTTTGACTTTGTAGGAGAATGAGAAATTGTGCATGCAGGTGAAGACCCTCCAGGCGCAAAGTAAACAACATGAAGAGGCCATGTTCACAGAGAACCAGCGGCTGCTCTCTGAATTAGCCTTCACGAAGTGAGTGTTTAAGATAACTCTTTTATTAAGGCTCTCCTCACACTATGGGCCATTTGGGTCTGTAGTTTGTGGTACAGACACCTTGTAGTGTGACAAACACATCTGTATTTCTAATTATACAGGGACAGGCAAAAGTCACAGGACACCTTTTATTTTATTTTTATGCTGTCACAAGCTGAAGGTGGTGTTAGTTGAGTATTTTCTCAGCATTGTTTGAGATGACCCCAGAGGTAAAAGTCAATAATAAAAATAAAAATAAAACCTGTCCTGTGACTTTTGACTCACCCTGTATTTGTGTATGTGTTGTGTGACACATCTGCCTACGTTATGTATTGTACAGAAGCTTTTTAGTGGTATGAATAACAGAGTGATGATGCACATTCAGTGTTCGCTTTGATCGTGAGAAACAAAGTTATGGTCTAAGCATATTACATAACTGAGCTTGCCTCTCCAAAGAATTGTCAAGTCAATCGAGTGTACATTTTAAAGTAAACATCGTACTCTATTCACCCCTTGACATGCGTTCTGTTTGTTGGTATGTTCATTTGTTGTCATAGCAATATCACTTATGCTCTTCTTACAACATCTCCAACATCTGATATTGCTAGAGGTGACGATTCAAGACTGGGTCTTGAAGAACCAGTGTTTCTGTACAAGTCAGATTAACTAGTAAATTACCCCATGTAAAGTCAACCAGCCAAGGTACATTTGATATCATCTTTAGTTTTGCACTAGAGCAGGGGTGTTCATGTAAAATTCGTTAAAGTCCAGTAAGAGAAAATTTCCTCAAGCAAAGGTTTGGAACATCATGTCTAATCTGCATCATGATTCAGTACCGTATACTGTATATTTTGTTAGCCAAGTAGTTATATAAACATCTTATACAGCCAGCAGCTGAATGTCAAATCAAATAAAGTACAGTTCAGTAATATTTCAACAACATTTATTGTCAGTTTTCTCTTTTTAGATCACACCATGTGAAATAATTTTCCCTCTGGCTCACTTTCTTCTCCAACTGCTGTCTCACCTCATCCCTCCCCTGTGTGTGCATCACTCACTAGAGTCTCAGTGCTCTTCGTAATGCACAGAGATTGGCTGTGTAGTGTCTTGTGTGATATTTACAACGCATACGATTGGTCTGAGTTTCCTGGGCTGCTACAGTGGTACTGTGAAGGCTAGAGAAGTTACAGATTAAAATTGGACTTCCCTGTTGAAATTAAAGAATTCTCCATAGTTTATTTCTTATAGGTCCAGGTCCACATAGGACATCATCCAGATCCGGACTCAGACTGCAGTCTGCCTGTTAGTGACCTTTGTACTAGAGTTATGAGGCTAATGTACCCAACAAGTAATATAAGGTTATACCCCACCAACAAATATTGTGCAAACTATATCACTAAACTGGACACAGCACAACTAACTGTTATCTGTAAAAACAGAAATTCATTGCATAATTTAAAACACTATTAGCTAGGCATACCACATTCTCTTTTGATACTGATAACTGACCCTTAAGTATCATCCAATACCAAGTACTGATACCAACTCTAACCTAATTTTAAAGTCTTGATATTTTTACACTTCCACCTTTTAAATACACTATTGCCAAAAGTATTCGCTTGTCTGCCTTCACACATACATGAACTTGAGTGATATCTCATTCTTAAGCCATTGGATTTAATATGATGTCAGCCCACCCTTTGCAGCTATAACTTTTTCCACAAGGTTTTGGAGTGCGTTTATGGGAATTTTTGACCATTCTTGCAGAAGAAGACACTGATGTTGGACGAGAAGGTCCGACTCGCAGTCTCCATTGTAGTTCGTCCAAAAGGTGCTCTATCGGGTTGAGGTCAGGACTCTGTGCACCAAACTTGCTCATCCATGTGTTTACGGACCTTGCTTTGTGCACTGGTGTGCAGTCATGTTGGAACAGGGAGGTGCCATCCCCAAACTGTTCCCATAAAGTTGGGAGCATGAAATTGTCCAAAATGCTGAAGCATTGAGTTCCTTTCACTGGAACTAAAGGGCCGAGCCCAACTCCTGAGAAACAACCCCACACCATAATCCCCCCTCCACCAAACTTTACACTTGGCACAATGCAGTCAGACAAGTACTGTTCTCCTGGCAACCACCAAACCCAGACTCGTCCATCGGTTTGCCAGACGGAGAAGCGTGATTTGTCACTTCAGTGAACACATCTCCACTTCTCTAGAGTTCAGGGATGGCACTTTACACCACTGCATTCAACGCTTTGCATTGCGCTTGGTGATGTAATGCTTGGATGCAGCTGCTCGACCATCGAAACCCATTTCATGAAGCTCTCTATACACTGTTAATCTGAAGACCACTTGAAGTTTGGAGGTCTGAGGCGATTAACTGCAGAAAGTTGGTGACCTCTGCGCACTATGTGCCTCAGCATCCTCTGACCCCGCTCTGTCATTTTACATGGCCGACCACTTTGTGGCTGAGTTGCTGTCATTCCCAACCGCTTCCACTTTGTTATAATACCACTGACAGTTGATTTGTAGAATATTTCATGACTGGACTTGTTGCACAGGTGGCGTCCGATCACAGTACCACGCTGGAGTTCACTGAGCTCCTGAGAGCGACCCATTCTTTCACTAATGTTTGTAGAAGCAGTCTGCAGGCCTAGGGGCTTCGTTTTATACACCTGTGGCCATAAAAGTGACAAACACCTGAATTCAGTGATTTGGATGGGTGAGTGAATACTTTTGGCAATATAGTATATTTTATTTAAAACATTTTAGATGCTTGAGAGAACTTGTTTACTAGGTTCTATATGTACTATACACAGTTACGTTTACTATTATGTATTTAGTAATAGGAACCATATTTAACAACTGAAGAGAGTCTAAACTAAGGCTAAAGGCTATCATTGCCCCAAGAATGTTGGACATCATTTACCTATATCTTCATAAATTTTCTTAAACTGAAGATTTTTTTAAACTTAAGATGTTTTGTGTTCAAGAATCCACTGCGCCCGAATCAGTCAGCATACCATCACTTAGTCAAGCTCAGTATCTACAATCCACTTCCAAGTAAAAAAAAACTGCCCAATCCTTTTTTGCCAAGAACAGTATTCATGACAAAGACAAGTAAATAGTAAGAAATAAATAAAGAAAAGCAAACTAGTTCATGTTCTTACAAGTGTGAGCTCCATGCTGTTAAGCTGGCCTCTTCAGTTGCCATGGTTGTTGGTCCACGCATACATGGCAGCCTCCTCTGCAGGGAAGAGCTGAGGATACATTTGTTGTTTGTACCTTGGAGGACTAAAAGTTACCCCGACAGTACCTTTTTTTGTGAGAATGTACGAGCTTGCCTGCATTTAATAGACAGAGCTGCTATGAACTGCAAATATTAACCACCCCACCATTAGCTTGATGCTCACAAACCATTGCTTTAACATCCAACACTAAACTGTCTTTTAGGGAACAGTTAAATAGGAACAGTAAGCAGAAGACAGTGGGGAGTGTAGCTGCTTCAGACCAAGGATATGGTGTTACCGAGCTTATGGCTCAAGTGCATGCTGCACAGGTAAGCTGCTCAAATTCAGTTCTTGTTTCATTTGAAGAAATGGCTGTTTTTGTTTTTGATATCATTGTGTATGTATGTAGAGGAGGGAACTACAACTGCAGGAGGAAATCCACAAGCTCAAGCAAGAGAAGCAAGCCCTACAGGTGGATCTGCATGTGATAAAAAAAGAGAGAGACCTGGCAAAAACACAAGTCATGTACGCTTCAGGTAGGACAAGCTCATGGAGTTTTGAAAAGCTGGTCTCCACTTCGTCAAGTGAGTGCTGCTTTGACAGTTAGGCCATGGCTGTCTTTTTCAGGTGATAAGGGCTTTGAGCTGAAGCTTCTGGAGGAGAGGCATAAGGAGGAGGTTTCTGTGCTGAAAAAGAGGCTGCAGTGGTATGCTGAGAATCAGCAGCTGCTGGACAAAGATGCGGCCAGATTGAGAGTAGCTAATGCAGAGACACAGAGACTAACTGAGCAGGTAAGATGGCCCACAGCACTCACAGTTGCATTAACACACCGTGAGCCTGACATAAAAACTAACATTTTTTAGAAATAAACTGCCTTGCCACCATTGATGACTAACTGAGGGTGATTTATTTCAGAGGAACATACTGTAGCCCACATGCTGTAAAAATTTTACTTTATTTATTTTTTTTTATATATGGCAGTTTTGCCATATTGAAAGGACAGATTTTAATGATTTAAAAATCTTTTGTCATTACCTTGTAGTTCCTTTATCTCTTATGTTTATTGAAAAGCAATTTACATCAGTTCAATTTACATCAGTTCAACCTAAAAATGTTTCATGTAGTAACAAGCAGTTGCACTAGTTTTGTTCAACTCATAAAGTTACTTTGATTAAAAGAATCCTTTCTATTTAGGTTGAATAAAACTAGTTGATATACTTGTTACCACATGAAGTGTGTGTGTGTGTGTGTGTGTGTGTGTGTGTGTGTGTGTGTGTGTGTGTGTGTGTGTGTGTGTGTGTGTCAGATTACACAGTTTGTATCATAGATATACTATTATTGTGGCTGGAAAAAACATGTTTTGTGTGATAACACAAAAAGCATCTTGGTAATTTACACTCATTTTTAAAGGGTGCACAGTAATGATCTAGCTCACATGCTTAAGTGCAGGAACTTTTTTGCATTTTTGTTTTATTTTGCATTGCCACAAAGGGGCAGCAGCTTCATTCCTTTAAATTAGAATAAATAAAAAAAAAACACTCTATAGCAAATACAGGGTAATCTTTGTTTTCCTCAGGCAGTGGGTTGCTAAATTCTGATCTTGCTGGTTTGATGTTTGTGTGTAGGAGGCATGATAATCTTTTAAATGGCCATCTCACATTTTGCCCCTTCCTGGGGAGCTAAAGTCCACCCTCGCTGCTGCTTCAAAGGCTGCCTTGAAATTCTGCAGTTATTCTGCCATCAAGAACAACTGCTAAGAAAGAAAATGCGTGACTTTGAAATGTCTTTTCTCCTAGTGTCACTGTTTCAAAGATGTTGTTTTTACAGCTACTTAACTGAGCAACAAGACTTTTTATCTTGAACTGTAGCTTTCACTGAGCTCACCAGTGTCAACATTTATAATGCACGTTTTTAGTAACATTCACTCGAGCTATTGTCCAAATATCTTTTGAAGTATTTTTTTTCTCCCCCCCCCATTGTTAACAGAGTGAATACTAACTTACTGTGTTGTACTACTGAAATTCCTACCACGTTTTTTTTCTCCTTAAAATAGCTGGTACTACACTAATATTTGCATATAAACGCAAACACACAGACTCACGCATTGTAAGCGCAGTCTTTCAAGGGTCGTGGTCTTTTTTCTTCAATGTTTTATTGATTATTGTTCTAATAAATACAGCTATGCCTCCTGTAAAGCTTAAGTAACAACACTTCTTTTAAAAAGATTTTTTTTAATGACATTTATCACAATTTAATATTAACTATTACATCATCTTTACCTCTGTATGCTACCATGTCTACTACCTGCTGAATTGTGTATAGATAAAGATTGATCGTAATGTGCAAATGTCATAGAAAGTCATAGACCCCCTGGTCAAAAATGACCTTTTAAATACAAAATACCTTTTTGCCTTCCATTCTTTCCAGGTGGCTGTTTTCTATTCTTTCGTTCTTTGTAGGGAGATTTTTCCACACCTACAAAGTTCAGTCTTAGAAGTTGGTTGCATTTTCTACTTCTCATAATCCAAATAATCCCAATCACAAATTTAATCTCAAACGCATAAAAGCACACGTCTCAGAAGTCCAGGTTTGGTATTTTATTCCAAATGTTCTACATTTTTGTCTGTTTTCTTTTATTAGTAACGGCTTCTTAACAGCTGCACATCCTTTCAGGCTCAGTGTTGACCTGTGGATTTTTTTTGGATATAAAGCAAGAGTGGAGCTTGATTTTTCTCCTCTCTCTCTCTAAAGCTTCTGAAAGCTTCAAGTGCTGTTTGTCTGATTGACAGTTTTTGTAGTATAGCACATACATGGTTGTTAAGAGTTCCATTTTTTTTTCTATATCAAAAAATTAGAAATTAAGAAAACTTTTGAAAATCCTGTTTGCTTTGAGTTTGCCCTTCATTCTCCAAGTGGGTTATGTTATATCTAATCTCTTATGAAATTTCTGGGAAATTATGTACTTATTAGCCTTTTTGCAAAGAATAAACAAATAGTTGGTGACTTTTGCACAGTACTGTAGCTTTCGGTCAACTGCTTTGTGATGACTCTCAATAAAATTTGTATTTACCTTTGTGGTTTAGTTCTTATTGCAGGAATTATGCACATATAACTAGTTAGATTAAACTATATATTTATTTTGATGTGGTTGTAATCTTTGGTTAACACTCAGTGAATTTAATTGGAAAGATGTCTACAAACTAGTTTATCTAATTTGTTTTCCTAACAAACACATACTGGCATAAAACATGGAGAAATACTCTTATGTAATGATTAATTAATTTCTGAGGGAAACACAGTACTTGCTTTGATGCAGTGAGTGGGGTAGCTCTGGCATTCCTTAAGCAAGTTTTTCAATGGCCTCCCACGATTGAAGCGTCTGAATATTCTTTACACCATATTCTTTTAAGTGGCGAGCTCTCAAGATGGCCATTCTGCTGTGCTTTATGAGCAGTGTACAGATTTAAGATAGATCTCCGATCCCCATGTTACGCCTACATGCTGACTAGTCTGAATCTGAGTGCGAAAGCATCATTAAATATATTACATAATGTTTTGGATTTTTTTTTTCCCAGTCTTTTCTGTATGTTGTATTAGCAGCCTCAATATCTAGGCATTTAAATGTTCTGTACAGAAAGCAACTCCGCAGTGGAATTTGGAGAAATGGTAGTTTGGTTTAAAGTCTGTCATTCTCTGATATGGAGATTACTTGCAGTGCAAGTGCAGCCTTTTCATTTGTGTGTTTGGTTGCACAAGCACTAAAATTCTGCAGCGAGGTTGAAAGTAAAATAATGTGAAGTAGGGCTTGGCAACAGGGTATTGTGACAGACAGACTCAACTTTGTCATTGCTCAGTACAAGTACAAGGCAACAAAATGTGGTTAGTATCTATCAGAAGTGCAAATAGTAGCAATAGTGCAAAACAGACAGTGCAAATGTGCAGTAATAGGCATAAATATAAAATGTATGAAATATATAACTATATCGACAAAATATACACAATTACAATTACAAAAAAATACAATTACATATCTATGAAAGAGAGGACTAATTTAATTTTCTACTGATAGAATTGCATTAAATATTATGTACTTGTAATTTTCTGTTCTCTTTTACTGTTAAAACAGTGGATTTTTACTGGCCTTAAGGTTTTTGCAGTATTGTTGTATAAGTTTCCCCATGGCTTCCAGAGGTTTCACAGAGTGCAACACACACTCTGAGCTCCAAGGAAAACTCTCCTTTTCACCTTTTCAGTACAGATTAAATGTCTCAATGGTTCAAATGAGTTGAAAATGATAAATACAGTTTTCTTGTTTTTTTTTTTGTTTTTTTTGACATTTACACATTTTTAACATTTATTTATGCTCATGCTTATTGATATGATTTTTGCAGCTTATTCATCGGGAGCACATGCAGGAGTCTGAGCTTTTTCCAGCATGCACAATGATCAATCATTGAAGATTTTTTTTTTAAACAAGAAAATGTGGTGTTAATTATTTTTCCATATGATCTAGACCTAGAGCCAAATCCATACTTCTCTGCAGAACAACTGTTAGCTAATGCTTGTCAATAAATAGCAAGAGAATACAGTAAGCTTGTTTTAATGGTGCAGGAAAACAACATTAAAAAAAACTATGCATATACATTAACCAACATGCATAGTATGCTGAGTATAAAGTCATGTTTTAAAAGACAAAAACAAATAAGTTCAAGATTTATTACACGTTGTACATATGAATTTGGCAAACCTCTTATTATGGTCCATAATAAAAATAAACAAAAAACATATAGACGGTTAAACCTATATCCCAAAATAAAATGAACTGAACAGTGAAGATTAATTTATAAGCTTTCTTTGCTATATGAATTGTGGCTCTTACCTTCTGGAAACAAACATCCCTTTGGTGGGAGTAGTTTTGCCTTCTCAGAATCAGCACTTAAAGCAACATAGGCTAAAAAACACAGTGAGAAATAATTCTTGATATTATATTTAATTTGATGGGAAAACTGAGTTAGACTCACAGGCATAAACTTCTGAAAACAAAGTATTCCCAAACAGGAGATGAATGCAAAAGGGCAATTTTGCTTGTTCCAGCTCAAGATTGTGCTCTGCTTGTCATTTCACACAGCTTGGCTAGTCAACCATTCAAGACAATCTAACAAAACCAGTGGTGTAGTGTTTTATTTTTACCCCATACGGAGCTGAAAATTGTTTCTCTCTCTCTCTCTGTTTATTGTTCCGTTCCTAGTTTGTTGCACGTTATATTGTTTTAGTGCCTTGTGTGCTCATAGTACATGCTTAACAGTGAACAGGAAGCGGGCCTAATCTTGCATTATAAGACTAGAAAATGGTGAATTCAATAAAGAAAATAATCTGGTGTACAATATACAAACCTGGCAACAAGCTCCTCTTAGTAGTGGAGAGACCCAGAATAACGAATAAATGACCAATAATTAGCATCATTTTGCTCTGTATACATGACCTCAAAGATATAGTAAGTGAATTTAAACTATAACCGTTACCCAGCTGTATCAAATGCGCAGCGGTTTTTCAGCCACTTTAAATCAAACCTGAATTCTGTTGCTGATTTGATTTTTGTGCTGTGCCATTTCTGAGCTGCTCTTGTTGCATCTCACAAACTCCTCAGATTTTCTCAGTAACACATGCCTACTGTCATTAGAACTCACAATGATGTTTTGAGCAATACGTTTTCACTCTGGCCAAATGGTGTTTGTTACTGTGATTGTGATAACATTCATGTTGTTGAGTCATTGTAGTGCATGCCTAATGTATGTCTTTCCGTAGGTGGAGAAGCTTAAGATGGAGGTAGCCAAGCGAACCAACCAGCAGCGTAAGAAGGCTCAGGAGAGGGCTGGAGAGGCCAGGAGGATTCAGGACCTTCAGCGGCAGGTTAGAAACAAGCTGCGGAGAATCACACTGTGTACTCTGGCCTTCTGACCTGAGAGAGGCAGCTGTCTCATTTTGCAGCTTACTCATTCAGAGCACATCACTCCTTTCTGTTCACTCTCCTCAGTCAGTGTTTCAAAAATTGATCCACATGCCATTTGTCCTGCTCAAACGATTCTGTGCTGTCCTTACTGAGTGCCTACCTTTTGTGGATTGGTACAAGGCACATGTTCAGTATATACAGTGCAGTGCATTGGCACCCATTTTGGTGCATTGTGTGTTCCAACTTTCCAAACCCCCATAAAAACTGCAAATACATATTGTGGAAACATTTTTAGATATCATGATTTAACCGTGATGCCAGCCCCTAATTCAGAGTGCTCATATCTTAAAATCTGTCTTTCAGGTAAAAGAGATGGAGGACATACTTCGCCGTAGGCATCCGAACTCCTTGCCAGCTCTGATCTACGCTGCAGCAGCTGCAGGTGGAGAGGAAGGACGAAGCAGTTGTCAACACACAGCTCCTCAGCCCTCGCAGACAACAGCCCTGCTGGAGAGACGCATCCACAGACTGGAAGCTGAGCTTGAGGGCCGCGATGAGGAAGCCAAGCGCTCCCTCAGAGCCATGGAGCAGCAGTTCCAAAGAATCAAGGTATATGAGAAAATGTGTAGAGTGTCTATGTTTATTGCATGTGACAGCTGAAATCTTAGCCGAATTTGGTAGTAAAAATACAGACTGCTAAGTTTTGCAGTAAATTAAAAGCTAAGTAGAGTTAATTATCTTGTATTTAAGTCTATCCAAAATAGAAAAGAACATTGTGAATCAGAAATCTAATTACCGAGCAAGGAACGTCATCTCTGCATGCATGTACCCCAAAATAGCACTGCCATGAATAATCTTGCTAGATGAGCTTCTCTTGGTCCCATAATATGTTAATAAATCACATGTCGTTTTCTATGGATTTTTTATTTTAATTTTTTTTCTTCAAACTTTGAAAAACCACAAGACAATGTCTGGATGTGTCATCTGAAAAACATGCATGTGAGGCTGAGAAACTGGTGGAAAGTGAGTGACATGCAAACTAACTATGCCATTTGTTTTACCCACACTGGGTTTAATACTGCATAAGGCAGATTTAACCAAAACACAAGTGAAGTGTGTTTGGACATTTTACAAAATATTCTTTAATATTTGATATTTTTAATAATATTTATTTTTTAAATTGCAGTTTAAGAAGTGAATCATTCAGAAAATACTTTAATTTTACTCTCTAACCCTGGATATTTTAGCCTGTTTAGTGTGCTATGTTACTTAGCTAGTTTTTTTTTAAAGGTAAGTTTCTAACCCCTCAGTTTGTTACATCAAGCACAGCATGCTACATCAAACATTCAAAGACCAATGATTTTAACTCAGAAGAGAAATTATTTCACAATTTGTGAAATCTGTCTGGATTTGATGCAGATTTGCTCAGAGTAAGCCTCCTTTAAGCTACAAAATGTCAAAGATTCATTTTAAAATGTTCAAGTGTTTCACCATGCTCTCTATTCTTGGAAAAGTGGAGGGCCACGTCATTTGCTTGACATGTATTCTGTGTGTAGTAAATGGAAACTTGTCTTAAATTATTTAATTATTAAATGATGTACTTGATTATAGAGTTACATGAAGTATGAAGTAACATAAGCTGAAATAATGAACAATAATGAACCAAATTTTTATCACTATTTTTTAGCCAATAGACTACAGTATGTTTCAAGGTGGATGAAATCAAACCGCTCATACAGTCCATGGCTGGATCTGGAACAAACACTCTGTGGGAAATTGAAAATATCTGACTTACCTCTCATTAGCTCCAGCATTAAACATTTCAATTGCTTTAAAAGCCTTACAATAAGCACCACCCTGATAGCCTGGTGGGAATTCTTAAAGATGGCTAAGTCTTCACTAATCCCTTGTAAATTAACACCCATTTGGAACAATCCCGATATATGTCGGAAAAAGACAGTACTGAATTTTTCAGAATGGCAAGAAAAAGGAATAAATAATTTAGAACATGCTATTCATGATGGGACCTTTATTTCATTTGAAGATCTTATTTTAAAATATGAAATTAGCAGTAGCAAATTTCTGGAATATCACCAATTGAGGTCCATCATACAGGCAAGATTTAATCTAAGTAATCTAAATCTAGAAATCCCTGTGTGGATAACAGACTTTCTAAACCTCTATACCCCTAAACTGTTATCAAAAATATACAAATTATTATTAAAAATTAATGATTCAATATCCCTTCCAATTACAAAATGGGAGAGAGATCTTTCCATCATCCCGGATGAAAATTTCTGGACACAGATATGTCTAAATACTTTTAAAATGACTAAAAATCCAAATTTACAACTTATACAATACAAAACTCTCCATAGAATACATTATACAGGGCACAGAATGTTCCAAATGGGCCTCAGAGAAACAAATATATGCACTAACTGCACAGGTAATTATATTGAAAATTGGGTGTCTGATGGCTCTTGGACTGGAGATGGGGGCTGATGCTCTGCGGTTTCTGTGTGCGGGCCCTGTTGTTGGGCCTGGATGTGTGCGCTCACGGTCTTGGGGTGGGGACCTGGGGACCCGTGGGGGTGGGTGATGGCCCCGTCCGGGGGGCTGGCCTCCTCTGTGTGGGCCGGGGTGCGGGGTCTGGGGCCTTGGCGCTTGGGGTCGCCCGTCCCCCGTTTGGGCTCCTCCCTGCGCTGGAAGGGTCTGTGCCCCCCTGGGCGCACTGCCGGGTGGTGGGGGGTCTGGGGCGCGCCGGGGTGTCTGTCTGGCATTCCAGGATTCTGGATGCCTCCCGGGAGGAGGGGTGGGGCACTCAAGTAGGGGGACAACCACATAGGGCTGGTTGGTTCTGGACCCAGGACCACTGTGTTTGCGTATATATGGGTGTGTGTGAAGTTTGTGCGGGTGAGTGTGTTTGTGTTGGTATGTATGTGTGTGTGTTTGTATTGTAATTGTGAGTATGTGTATTGTAATCGTGAGTATGTGTATGTGTGATAATTGTTGTCTCTTGTGTGCGTGTGGGTGTGTATGTTTTGTGCTGTGTCAGCTGTGTGGGCGGGCGCCGGCCTGGAGCGCGGTGGTGTCCTGGGGTCGTGGCCGCTTTGGGCCCAGGGCCGGCCTTCCCTGCGCCGCGGCCGGGTGTAGGAAACCGGGGTGCCTAGTGAGCTAGCGCCAGCTGGCTCTCTTCCTCCGAGGGGTAGTTCTCTGCCTCTCGGTCTTTCTTATCCTGACCCTTCCCCTCCTCCCACTCAGTCAAACATCACACTACACATGGGGGTTCTGGGGGAGGGGGGCCCATGCTACAGTGAGTAGGGCCACCTACCTGGCTCTGCTCGCTGTGATGCGTGATGTCCCACTCCTCCCCTTTTTTCCCCCCTTACAATGACACATTTCATGACACAGTACAGTACACACAGGGCTTTGGGGGGCAGGTGTCACTCAGTGGATGGTGGGTGGCGCTGCTGATGTGACCTCACTTATCTGCTCACTGCTACCTGCCCCTCAATTTTATTTACACATTAGACATTGAGGGCCTTGGGGGGCAGTGTGGCAGTGTGCTGTTATTCAGTACTACATTGCCTCTGTCCCTCCAATTTTAATTGCACTGTAGCTCACACACATTCTTTTCATTTCACACACCTATTGAGTGTGTGTGTTTGGGCGGGTCCTCTCACACCGGTTTGGTGCACCCTGCCTGGTGGGGAGACCGGCCGGTCATTCGGGGCCGGGGTGGCTGCCTCCCTGGGTTACCGCTGACCCGTGCTGGTGTCCGCCCGCCGATACTGTGAGTCCATGTATGTTCCGTGTGTATGCATGAGTGGGTGACTGGTGTGTGCGAGTGTGGGTGTGGGTATGTGTGGGTGCATGTGAACATGTGTGTGTGGACAGCTGGGCCTGGGTCTATGACTTGCTGAGCCTGGACATCTGTGGTACATGGTGGTGGGCAGGAGTTACCCCTCCCCACCGCTCCCCGCTGCTTGACGACTCCCCCCCCCCCCCCCCCCTCAGGTCTCCTGAGTTCCTAATGGGCTGTGGATGGTCCGGGTCCCCCGGGTCCTTCCCTATCTGTCTCTGGACCACGGGGGCATGGTTGCGGCTTCTTGCCCTCATTGCTGAGCACATTCCATGACACATGACACGTGAACGCATATACACACATATACACATTGCTGCAAACAGTAGAATTGTGTGTGGTGGGTGGGTGTATATGTATAGAGGCATATGTATAGATATGTAAACATGTGTATGTATGTAGCAGCAAATAGTAGAATTATGTCTGGGTGTATATATGTATATGTATATGTGAATATGTATATGTATGTATATCTGTATAATTGTTTTTTTCCCCCTCCCTTTTTTTTTTTTTTTTAACTTACTTATTTATCTATTTATTTTTATTTAGTTGTCTGTTTATTTACTTATTTTATTTGTTTTTTCTTTTTTTAAATTTTTTTTTATTTTTTTTATTATTATTATTTTTTCTATTTATTTATTTACTTACTTAATTATCATTATTATGATTTATTATTATTATTTTTTTTTTCTCTCTCCTCCCTTCTTCTCTTTCTTTCCTGTCCTCTTTTTTATTGCCTGTCAGGCCTGGCCAAACAAATAAAATAAAAACTTTAACAAGAATAGGCTTTAGTAACCTATAGAGCTTTTTCTTGTGAAAACAAATATGTTTGGTACATCAGTACATTCGGATTACCATTCCGATTGCAAAAATGGCCAGACATGACAGGTTAAAAAAAAAAAAGAAAAAAAAAAGAAATAATGAACAGTATACAGGGATGACTGCTGATAAGTCATAGGCTTTCTAGTCCTGCTGTGATGACGCCACATAGCCATGATGTCAGAGAAACTCTTACTAATACTAGTTTAATTTCATACTAAATGCATATGGTCACTTACATGTTTTTTTTTCTTCTCAGCTGTTCATGATTCAAACCTCTGTGATTCTTTACAGAAGGTTGTTGCCATAGAAACAAAGCCACATAAAGGCACACAATATTTCCTGAATGTGTCCCAAATTCCAGTCCTACATATGGCCAAACCTGTTTAACATATATATTTTCACTGTATAAATATATTGTCAGTGTCATGTTTCATTTTCAAAAATTAAATCAAAACAACCTAAACAATACAAGCATATGGTGTTTTCCATATGATAAATAGAGAATCCGTGTTATCCATGCCATCATAGCATCTCTTTTTTTCTTGGAAGGGCTTGTTTCAAGACTCTTAAGTGGACAGAACTAAAGACCAGAAGGTTTTGTAGTCATTTGTATGCTAGGTACAGTGGACAACCTTGTGTTTTTGTGAATACAAAACAGAAAAGAACTTTGTGAATAATAAATTTAATAACGGAAGCAAGAACCTCCATCTCTCCATGTCTTTACCCCAGAATAGCACTACCATGAGTAATCATGTTAGACGCACTTCTCAGGGTCCCACTGTATACTAAGACATGCGCAAATCACATCTTTTTTTTTTTTTCTCAGAATTTGAAAAACTGGAGGAAAATGTCTATCCCATTTGTGGTTTTATAGATGAAAGATGCTTACTGTTTACTGCTTTATGTGTGTGTGTGTGTGCATGTATGCATCATTACTCCTTTATTCTCCATTTTTGCCATTTTTATATGAAAAAAATGTTAATAATTAGTAGAGATAAATATACAGTAGATTTTTGGACACCATGAGAGTCATCTGAAGAAAACCTTACCTCAAACATCTTCCAAAAAAAAAAAGTCAGTGTCTGAAACATGCAAAACAGTGTATTGATGAGACAGATATTTTAGGGGAAAGAATGGTGAAGTAAAAATGGAACTCACTCATCACAGTCATCAAAGGAATGTTTGGGGGGGGGCAGCATTTGATGAAAAGAACACCTTGTCAACAGCTAAGTATGGGGCTAGATCTATTATACTGAGGAGTTATGTGGCAGCCAATATAGCACGGGTAGATAGAAGAATGGGTTTTACTAAAATTAGCAATTTCTGGGAGGGAATTTGACAGTCAAGAGACTCAAACTGAAAAGAGGCTGACTTTTTTTTCCAGGTTTATCTATTTTTAAAATCTGTTTTTCAAGTTAGACAAATATGCATATTTTTAAGTAAAATAGAAATAGAAAGCAGCAGTGTTATAAGTTTGTAGATTCAGGTTTGTTTTCTTTTTCTGCAGTAATGTATTAATTCTTTTGCTTTATGGTCATTGATTTGTAGCTGCAGGTGTTGTCAGACTGATTTACATGAATCATAGACAGTTGCACAAACCCAAAACTGCATGTCTGTCTCTGTAGCTCCAGTATGAGCAGCAGATCTCAGAGCTGGAGCAGCGGTTAGCTGAGCGAAGTCAGGAGCATCAGGGCGATTTGTCTCAAGACTCGGGCACCCAGGCTGAGCCACTGCAGGAGGAGCTGAGGAAGCTGAGGGAGGCCCATCAGTGCCAAGTGAACGCTTTGAGGGCTGAAGTGGCCTCTCTGCAGGAACAAGTAAGCCAAGCACTTCCTTCAGCAGAGGTGGAGAAGCCATCCCGCAGCCCATCACGACACCAGCGGCAGGCAGAGGCAGCGCAGTCAGCTCGAATAGAGCGCCTAACCCAAGAGCTTTCTACCAAGAGCCGCACCATTCAGGAGCTGCACCGTACCGTGGAGCGTCTGCAGAGAGAAAGGAGGACCATGCTCTCTGCTCCAAGGGTCGAGGGGTCCAGCACTAAGCCCAAGCAACACCACTCAGACCCAGCCAAAGATCCATTTTCTGTTCCCGCTGAGACTTTCCCACCAACCCAGGATGAGAAATACTATCAGCCCAAGGCTTTTTCAGGGTCACACATTACTGAGGTGCAGCAGGATAATGACCGGTTGAGACTCAGACAGGAGCAGCTGGAGCTGCAGTGGGAGCAGGAGAGAATCGCACTTCAGGCAGCTGCTACACAAGCACGCAATGAACTCCACAAGTGCGTGATTATGGCCCATCTTTTACCTGGTGCTACTTTTTCACAGTGCTGTGAAAAAGTATTTGACCCCTTCCTGATTTCTTATTTTTAATTTTTATTGCATGTGTCACAGTTAATGCTTTTAGGTTTTTAGGGGACAAAACACATTTTTTAATTATTATTTCATTTTTTTTATTCCTCTAAAACCAAGAGAAAAAAGTAAATGTTTCATCTGATGTTTTATCCACTCTTCATTAATGACACAATTTTAAATTGTTAGATTGTTGTGTTAATTTGATATGTAGGGAAGTGATCAACTCAAAAAAAAAAAAAAAACGAATGTCACACAACAGTCCCACTTTACAACTTGCATAATCAGACTAACAATAATTATTGCTTACCAATCCAAACTGTGCTCTGAATGAACTCGCATGCTTGCAATGAAGAAACCATTGTGTATCCAACAAGAAGGGAAGCTTTATGCTTATTTTGTATAGTGATGGTAAACATGGCAGCACACAAAGTTCTCCAGTGCTGAATTTGATAAAAAGATATAATGTTCGTCAACAGCCAACTGTTGCCAACGATCTGCCAACTAAAGTAACCTTTTTTTTTTTTTCTTCAGTTCATTAACAGGCAAACTTATCCAATATGCAGATCACCTGTTTGAAAAAAGCAACATTAGCCAAGAAACAGATCATGCATAATTAATTGAAAAATGAGATTCAGATGTCTGATATTCAGACTTGAATGCAGGCAGTCCTGTTGAAAGTAAACCTTTGTCATATTTAAGCTTAACATCAGAGTTATGTAGTCCCGGAGAGAAGTGTGTTAGGCCGTGGTCATAAGCAATTTCAAAAGAGGTTAAGAAAAAAAATTGTTGAAATATATTCATCTGGAATGTCCTATTCAACCACAGTGAAAGCCATTATCCACAAATTGAAAACATTGGTGAATTTTCCCTGGAATGGCAAGCCTGCCAATATTACCAAGGGCACAGAGCCAGATCATCCAAAAAGTAACCAAAGGTTCATCCGTAATACTGCAGGACTGCCTAACCTCAGCTAAAGTCAGTGTTCATTACTCCACAGTAGGAACTGGACTAAGCAAAACTGTCAACCATAAAGAAGCAGTAATGTAGGAAACATTTCTAACCAACAGAAGCGTCAGTGCTTCCCTCACATTTCCGAAAAATAGCACCTGGATAATTGCTAAGCCTTTTAGGAATTCTTTTCTATCTGCCATGAAGCAACTTCTGTATTTCAGAGTAGGAACATCATAGCAACATTCAAACAGTGGAGGTGGTAGTGGATGTGGGATGTTTTTCTGCCTCAGGACTGGAACAACTTGCTGTTATTCAACGAACCATGAATTCTGTTCTTTATCAGAGAATTCTTAAGTAGACTGTCTGTTCATTTGTCCATGAACAAGAGTGTCTGTTCATGGACAGATGAACTTACAAAGTGCATAGCTTTAATTCATAGAAAATATACACGATTTGAATCACAATCACAGTACTAGGCAGCAAACTTAGAGTAGCTAGGTATAAAATTTAAATAATTTTCCCCAAATGTTTCAGCCCTAATCATCAGGCAGTGTGCATATATACATTTCTTGTTACAGTTTTCAGATCATTTCACATTATTTATGTGAGGACAGATTATAATTTCTGATGATTTATTTACAAGACAGCAGTTGACTTGCTGTTTTTGTTGCTGTGCTGTGATCTTTCTAGGGATCAGGAGCACAGCATGGAGCAACTTGCCGTACTCAAAGCTGAGCACCAGAGGGAGATGGAACATCTTGTGGCTCGCCATGCCCTCGAGCACTCCTCCTCCAAAGTGACTGAACTCACAAATCAGTTAAAGACCCAAGAGGTTAGTGTCTGTATTTATGTTCTGTTTATGCTCAGTTTGTTGTTTAACACCCCAGAGAAATAGATATACTTCTTATGGTGTTATAACCAAACGTATTAGAAAGGTGTGATGGTGGGGGGGGGGGTGTTTTTTGTTGTTTAGTTTGTTTTTTGGAGCACCAAAGTCTTTGCTACAGTTTAATGGCTCAAGATGCCCCCAAGGCTTTCACCTCTATAGTAAGTGGAGCTGACAAAATGGACAATGAGCGTAAAAACAAGGAGGTGGTCGTAATGTTAGGCCTGATCTATGTATATCATTACTTACACCTCACAGTGATTTGTGCAACCAGAGTTAGCCAGTTAGGTAACTACAGCTGTTGCTTGCAAGGAAATATTATTTATTCATCTATTCATGTATTTACCTGCCATTGCATTTAGAAACCTATTGCATTTTTCCTCAGTAAGGTTCACATTAAAGTTATGTTTTGTATTAGGGTTGTATGATAAGAATAAATGCGATGTTCGATAAAGCCGATGGATATCACAATGAAGTTGACAGTATGAGAAGTGATAAATTATTATTAAAATAGTATGTCTCTGACTATCTAATGGACCTCTCTCCTAAACAAATAGCACAATACAAAATTACGAAAGCACCTTTCAGTATTGAGCAAAATAAAAAGAAACAAAATACTGACCGCTACAGCCACTACATCAGACCTGCAGTGCACAGAAAAGCTGAGAAGCAGCATCACCTCAACAGCTTTATCTAAGAAGGCACACAAAAACATTTTTGTTTCATTTTTGTTTAGTAATGATTTTTTTTTAAATAACTTGTAGTTCAGTGGAGTAGTTTTTGAGCTGTGTTGTGTGTGTTGTGCAGTCTTAATGCCATTGCTTGGGTATGAAAGTGTGCCACCCCCTAATACTGACCTGATTATGGTTCATGATACATTATGAAAAGTACCTATTTCATTCGACAGGGATAAACAAACATCCTCCGTTAAAACTTCTGACTTCTGTCACTAAATATTATTACAGTTTCCATTCTATGCAGAAAGCTTGCTTTCAGTTTTTCAAAGAAACCTACAGGGATACACAGTTAGTTGTAGAAGTTAGTTGCAGTTTCTGCTTCTTGCCATCCAAATACTTCCAAACACCTTGATTGATGTTGAGGTCTGGACTCAGGGATGGTCAGTCACTGCACTCTTCTGAGAGCGCCAGCAGCTTCTTAGTTTAATTTGTTTTTGTTAAAGTTTTATTATTATTGTTGTTATTATTTGTGTTTCCTTTTCTTAGTAACGACGTGTTGAAAGGATGGACAGAAACATCTTTGGATTTTTTTCAGATCTAAAGCAAAAATGGAGCTTTTTCTTATTTTTCAAAGAAGAAAGATTTAAGTACTGTTTATCTGATGATGACAGTTTTGGTGATCTGCCAGGTCTTGCACAGTTGTTAGGAGTCCAGTTGTCTCACTTTTAATAATTTTTTTATTATTTTATAAATTTTTATTATTTGATGCTCTTTTTTTTTGTTTGTTTGTTTGTTTGTTTGCTTGCTTTTTTTTACTGAAAATTAAATAAACATTATGCTTATATAGTGATTAATTTTAAGTACCTGTGTCTGTTACAGATTATGGTGCTGCATTTGCGTGAGCAGGTGAAGGAACTGCAAAGCACTAAAGACTCTCTTGCTGTGTCTAAAATCAGAGAGGAGACTTTGCAGAACCAGGTATCTATTTTTACTGCTCTGCTGTGTTTTGGGAACCTGTGCAAGTGAGTAGGATTCTACCATATTCTTGCTGTCACACATCATGGCTTTAGGGCATTACATTCACAGTCGAATGCACTCAGTAATGTGTTACCATAGAAAGTTGACACTGATTTCTTTTTGGAGCCAATGGCTCATTACTCAGGTTTTGATGGACTACTCTTTTATGCATATTGTGGCTTTTTGTAAAAGGTCAAAACGGGTCAACATTAAGTCCCCAGGCAAAGATAAGCCATCTGCAGATTATACAATTTTAATGGTTATTTTACTAAATTACTGTTGTAAACTGTTTAATCATGGAACACTGAGCACAGTAGTCTGTTATGCTATGCTATAAACATGAGCAGCTGAAGAGGAAAGGGCACAGTTTGTGGGTTGTAACAATTCCTAGTATATAATCAAGCATGAACTGTTAAAAATAAAGACTGTTAATTAGACAAAAATAATTTCTTGTTTTTTAAAGTTCTTTAAGTTTTGATAAATTAGGTGCTTTGATTTTTTTTCAACTACCGTCATCTCCTCTTTGTATTTTGGTGTGTGCTAGCTGGCAAAGCTTCTGGAGGAGCTTAAGCAGGCAAAAGAGGCCCACAGTCCTGAGCTGAGACACTTTGCCAGCCTTGAGCACAAAATCCACTCCATGGAGCGTCGATACAATCAGCGTGAGCAAGAACTGCAGCAGGTGTGTGCATCATACAGTACCATTCAAAACTTTGAAGTGACTGTTTTAAGTAATATTATTTTGTTGCACATATATATACAGTGATTTTGATATGACTCAGTTGTGAGCAGGTAGGAGCTTTTCTTTTTTCTACCTGCTCATAACTGCTTGTGTTGTTGACAGTGGCGTCTCTCAGGCAATGTAAAGAACCAAAACAAGTATTGCACATGAGCAGCTGACCTATATGTATTGATAACTCTGATGGGTATTTTGGCAGATCTTGATGTCACCTGGGCCAAAAATGTAGTCCCACCCAATTCAAATTGAACAAAATTAAGCAGAAAACTATAGAAAATTTTTAGAAATCTCTGAACAGCATTCTTTCTCTGCCAGTTCAAACACCACATCACATAATAGGGGAGAATAGAGAAAAATTAGTAGACAAGAGAATTTTAAAACAATGTTTGAAGCGTTTTTGAACACTCCATTTATAATCAGTTTTTCAGTCTACACTGGTTGTAATAAAAGCACATTTTACATCTGTTAAATTGCAGGCATACTTTTCTTGCATGTGAGTAAATATAAACTCCAGAGAGATCCAGTTAAATCACTCCTTCCTATAATATTCTAAACTCTTTTTAAAATAATTTAAAAACTCTATTTGAAAAAAAAATTTTTTTTAAATTTGATTATCTTCCCGCGACCCCGAGGGAGAAGCAGCTTAGAAAGTGTGCGTGTGTGTGTTTGAGATTATCTTATTTGTGTGAGAACCACAAGAAAAGTTTTCTAGAGCTCACGTTCCCACCTGAAGTTACATGCCAGTACTTATTCAGAGGTAAATGTAGTATCTAAGAGCATTTCTGATTGAATTTATTTTAGGCTACACCTTTTGTGACCTAAGTTTCTGAACATTAGAGAAATAACAACAACATAAACTAATACATGACTATTCAAATAACTTCTGCCAGTCCTAATATTCACACTGTTCACTATCCAAGCACAATGTTCCTACTGTTTTTCACGTTTCAGATGATCACTCAGACACGCTCAGTGGTGGAGCAGGAACAGCAGGCTGAGGTGGCTCGCTGGAAGAAGTTAGCTCAGGGAAAGGGCAGTGAACTGGAGGCCTTCAGACTAGAGCTGGACTCTATACTGGACGTGCTTCGAGAGCTGCAGAGACAGGGTGTGGTCATCCCTGCCTCACAACACGCCTCTCCTCTTGGCATTGTATTTCGGCCTCTCCGATCCTGACTTAATTTCTCCATTAACCAGCCATTACACTCAGGTATGTTTAGGACAATGTTTGGACCGCAGCTCCTGTATCTGGGAATTAGCCACCTAGTTTTTGTGCTTTGGACAAATACTGGACCACTCTATGCTAAATTAAGCTCAAGGTTGATTTATTATTGAATAAACTGTTTACAATGGTTAAGCTGAAGTAAATAGCATGCCTGAGATTCTGTTAGAATTTTTCTTGTTACTATGTGTGTGGACAGGGTGTTTTGGCAGCTCTCACTTTGACAGATGTAGTGACTAAGTGTTAAGCTCTTAGTTTGCCGAGTGCCAGCTAGAAAGGTCTAGAAAAGCGTAAAAGCAGATAAAATGCAGTGGCACATGGTGATTAGTGATGTCATCTAATGTTTGCAGACAGTTTATATAAAACCTTCAAGCAAATTGACACAACTGAAGTGGAATGAAACTCTTACATGTAGCTTCTTTACCTATACATGTAGCTTCTTGACTTTGACCAGTGCACATAGGGTTCTCAGTTGTTGTGCCTTTTTCTGTATAAAGGAAACCTGAAAGTGGCTGTTAAATCCACTTCACTAGTTCTACAGAAAACCCAGGGAACCTTCACAGAAAACCTCATCACTCAGGTATCACTAGATTAAAATGTGAACCTCTGCTGGCCGTACTTAAAGGGCTACGGAGAGATACACAAGCAAAGAGACTGATGACTGATTTCAGGTTAAATTTCCCAGAGCAGGTCAAGGCACATGCTGTTCTCTGCTCTCTTATGAAAGTTTAATTTAATTTCCATCTTACATGTAATAAATCGCGCTGGATTGCAGATGTGGGCACACCGTTAACATTTAAGGTCATTTCCCAGTAATGTCAATTGCACATGTACTACAAAACAAGTAATTTAATTTATTTTTCAAAGTAGATTTTTTTCATTATGTGTATTGTGCTGTCTTAAATATTTATTGACATTAAAGTGAAAATATAACTTGTGAAAAGTCTTATTAAACATCTATCTGTAGTAGTGCGTTTAAAAACCCCTGTACTCGAAATGTGTTGTTTAAATGTTTAACTCTTTCGTAGTTTATGATTGAGGATTGTAACCTGCAGTGTTGCCAGATTTAGCATCTTTTCATACCTTTTTTTTTTTTTTTTTTAAAAAGCGGATTTAACCCCAACCAGATGTAAAAGGCACACTAGTGAATGTGACACTAGGCTGAATGCAAATACAATACAATGATGTCACCAATGTACTAATTCGCACATGGTGTCATTTAACGACATTCAGCAACTTTTCAAGCAGGCTTTGTTAACTTTCCATTAAAAGTAGTTGGCAACTCTGGATATTTGTATCACATGTGCAGTGTTTACCCTTCTCCATTGAAAACACAGGCTTTCTCAGTACTTACAGAAAAGAACGATTAGATTGGACGTCATGAACAAGCTTGAACTTATTCTTTGTAATATGCTAAAATGTGCTATTAACCTAAATTGTTCTGTGGTGTGCTGGGTTAAGCTATTAGCCTGCTGTGCTAGCACCAGCATAATCAGCTGCACTGTGCTACAGTTGTTCAATTTATGGTTTAGCATTTATTGGGTGATTAGGTTCCTGGGCATACCAGTAATACATCAAAATATTTAACAATTTATTATTCAGCATAAAGTAATTGGTATGGTTTAAAGCAGGGGTGTCACTAAAAGGGCCATATTAAAAAAATCTGTGGCCAAGTTGTGGTTTTATTTCATTTTTACTTAACATTTTGTCATGACCCAAACGGGCTATTGTTTATTCAGAATATGCCAAAACTGCAACAGCAAACAGCACAATGAGCACCGAATGTTTATTAAAAATAATGCTAAATAAAAATACATTTTTATGTAGCTTTTGTTTCGCCTATTTGGTTGAACTAGGCACCAAAGCATTGTTTCTTTTATCTGTAACCACACATAGACTATAGTTCGGTGAAGGCGGTCAGAGCGCATGCTATGTTATGTAGTGCATCTCAGGATGAAACAGGGTATTAAGAATAGAAAATTGAAATAATTTCATGGGCCAAATAGGACTGTGTGACAGGCCTGACTAGGCTCACTGGCCTTGTGTTTGACACATGGGATTTAAAACATGGCTTCAGGAGAACTTTGGAAAATGCGTAAATCAACAAAGTTGTATATCCTTTGGATGTGACTCTTTTAGGGAAAAGATTTCCAATGAAAGTTGTTTTCTCATACCGTTTCCACACTGGTTAGCTAATTAATATCTTGTCTATGCAATATATCATTAATGATTTTTGAATCATTACTGCTACTTTAAAATAAGGAATAGTTCTGAGAAAAGTAGTTTTTAATAACAATTCCTTATTTAAAGTGTTCTAAACACTGCAGGCTTTTCTTTGAAGATAGAAAGATGAAAGAAGAATCTGCTCAGCTCATTGCAGCACATTAACCCACCTTAGCAGTTAACTGCAGGTGACTATAAAACCAAATGGCACCCCTCTGTCTGTGCATGGCCATGTCCCATCTTCGCTCTATCATTTCTGCTTCTTCATTCCCACGGGGCAGTCGTGGGCTGGAGGTTAGGGAACCAGCCCTGTGACCGGCAGATTGCCGGCTCGATCCCCTCAGCTGGTAGTCCATGACTGAAGTGCCCTTGAGCAAGACACCTAACCCCCAACTGCTCCCTGGGCGCCATGGATAGGGCTGCTCACTGCCACCTAGTGTGTGTGCTCACTAGTGTGCATGTATGTGGGTGTTTCCCTGCATGACTGGGTTAAATGCAGAGGTCTAAGTTTACAGTGTGCAAACACAGTGACAAATAGTTCTCAATTCAATAATTTCACATTCATTATTCCTCCAGTGTTTTCACATTTAGTTCTTTTTAAATGAACCGAACTCAGTTCTGTTAAAGTGAACCTGAAAGGGATCCAGATGCAAATGACCTCAGTGCTTTTTGTGTTCACATTGTAAGTGAACTATAAGAAGGAGTGAGTTCTCTTTCTGGTCCTCTTTAGCACTGATGAGATCTCCGACCACTTTCTGTTCACACCACAACTCATTTAGAACTCCCCCCAGCTAGGTAACACTGAATTATGGGTAATGTGCTCAAAATGGCCACTTTTCATGTTGCTGCAGTTTGGCTCTGCTACATTTTCATGAAGCAGAGGAAAAAAAGAGAACAAAAACAGAATTGGTTTGAAACACCAAGACTGTTTCAAAACACTAAAGAGGCGACAAGTACGGAGGAGGCGAATTTTGCGGCAGAGATATCAAAATCAACTGATGCTTCTTGCCATAAATCTACTTCTGACTCATCACCTGCCATCAGAAAGGTTGGTGTAGACAAAATACATGCATACACTACATATATTACAATAGAAATACTGTATGCAATAACTATTATTCCTGTCATATATAATATTTTCATTAGTTACTGTGCAGTAGCTTAACTACCTAATAATTTCAATAGTATGATGTTATATATACATATATATATATATGATGGTATGACTATTAGCCTATATATATATATATATATATATATATATATATATATATATATATATATATATTTGTATGTATGTTCCATGAATTCACAGGTCTTGTTGGACAAAGCATAGATCATAGATCTCGTGTCTGGTGGGAAAGCTCAGCAAGTTGGACAGGTACTGATTGGCTGCACAATGTAAGGATGCAAAAAGACGCATTCATGTATCTCTGCAATCACCTGAGACCTCACCTGGAGAGACAAAGAACACACTATAGAGTTCCTCTTACATTGGAGCAAAGAGTTGCAGTGACCTTATGGAGGCTCTCTACAAATATTGAGTACTGACCCATTTCGCACCTCTTTGGTATAAGCATATCAGCAGCATGCACTGTAACTCGAGAGCTAGTACCTGCCATTGTCCACATCCTGAAGCCACTGCTTATCAAGGTCCCACAAGGAAACCACCTGAGAAATATAATGAATGGCTTCAGGGCTAAATGGGGCTTCCCTCAATGTATAATAAGGCAGATTATTACATTAGGAAAGGCTACTACTCCATACTGCTGCAGGGTGTCGTGGACCACAAGCTAATGTTTGGGACATCAGTGTAGGTTGGCCTGCAAAGGTGCACGATGCAAGAGTGTTTGCCAATTCCTCCATCTTCTGGAAAGGTCAGTCAGGAAAATTTTTCCACCATGGAGTGAGGAATTTCAAGGTGTTTCTGTTCCAGTATCTATTGTAGCAGATGCAGCATACCCATTCCTACCATGGCTACAGAAACCATATCCTGAATATCACAAGATCAGCGCATGTATAACTACAGACTGAGCAGAGCAAGAATGTGTGTAGAGAGAGCTTTTGGCAGACCAAAAGCCAGATGGCGTTGCCTTCTAAAGAGAAATGATCACAATATAAACATGATCAATAAAATGGTAGCTGTTTGTTGTACATTGCATAATTTGTGTGAGAGCAGAGGGGAAGAGCTAGACCCTGAGCTTTTGGAAAATGTGGATGATGGAGTGATCGATATGGAGGAAGGAGAAGAGCCAGTCCTTGATAATTCAACAGTTCAAGATATTCGCAGGGCTTTAACATATTAATTCAGTCAAATTTAATATGTGAAAACATTGCTTGATTTGGAATTTTGTTTGTTTTCTGTTAGTATGCAAATTATTGATTTCTCATACAGGACAGTGAGATTTAAATTAAAAACAGCTATTCCACTTGATTCTTGATTCTGTATGATCTTTTTAAGACAAAGTAAACGTCTCTGGTTTATGTCTTTTATTACTCTAAATAAACAATGTCATTTAAACAACACTTAACCTGTTTTCAACAGTGCATTTGAAACAATGTACAACAAAAATGTACATTGTAATAAAATGTAATAAAATAAAATTTTCTCTCAAAAGTACAGTGTGCTTGATGCATTTTAAAGTCATACTTCTTTTGAAAAACAGATCAAAGCTCCTGAATACAAATACAGTATTGCTGAACCTACTGCATTTGAAATAGTCACCACTCTACTACATTCTACCACCAGGACACAAACAATAAAACAAACTAACAGGTCTTTACCCAAATGCAAAGAACACTGATCAAAAATAACCTAGGGCGTATGAGGTGTCCTAGAGCATTAGGTCAAAACAGATCCAAACCTCAAAAAGCCCTCAAACCTGCTGTCACAATGAGACATTTAGTTGTTGAATCTGTTTATCTCATGTAAAAGTGATGACAGTGTTGGTTCATTGCTGGAATAGGCGAAGTGTGGGGAAATTGCTGCACCCATCACTTGAGTAACTATTCGCATCGCGGCTTGGTCACTTTCCATTTGGGCCTGTGGGCGTCTCTCCTCCATCATTTGAAGCCTAAGGTGTTCTCGCTCCAATTCCATTTGTCTACGGTGTCGCTCATCTTCTTTAGTGACGAACAGCTCAGAATCGGCCTTTGTTGCTCAATTATTGAGCTTATCATGGAGGCCTCTTCTGTGATGGTGCTCTTAGCATTAGGATGGTTAGGTTTTGATGATGGCCGCTTTACAACTGGTGGTGGATCTGTACAGCCTGACGTGTCTGCTGAAACATCACTCATCAGGAATATTGTTGCCTTTTCTTCATCGCTTGTTAGATCGACGCTTCCCCCTTCAAGGATCTCTGCAGGGGTTAGCACAGGCACTGGTCCCCAAAATTTCATCTAGTTCTTCAAAAAAGGACACGTCTACTTAATTTCAGCGGACTCTCCACTTGCTCTGATTTTGGACTATTGGACTGCTGTTTGTTAGCACTAAGCCTATAGCGATTTTCATACATGTTTTTTGGCAATTCTAGACTAAGCATAGACACTTGAAGCTTCTAAAAGATTCCATGTTTTAATTGAAGTTTGTGACCTGACATATTAGCATAATATATGGCATGTAGTGACTCCGTAGTAAACCCTGGAATAGAGTTGCCGCCTTTATGTTCCCTTTCCTCTGAATCCTCTGAACAGGCTGCCACTGATATTCAGTCAGTGACTCAGACTTCCAGAGGCTTAGAGTGACTTTTTTTTTCTCTCTCTCTCAAAACTGTTCCGACCCTCTAGAAATGAAAACCTGACTGGCAAATTTTTTGCTGTTTTTTCATCAATTTAACTATTTTGTTCTCATCCAAAACTTAACACTGAAGTAAGAATATAAGAATAGTACAATAATACATACAGAGATAATATACAACCATGATTCTGTCAAATGACTGAACTAAAAAGTAGACATCATTAGGCTTTCTTTAAACACCCTAGAAGGCCCTGAGAGTCTTTTTATTTAGTATTTATTTATTTATTTGACTTTTTTTTGACCCCTAGGGTAAAAATTGTGTAGAGTTTGTAGCTTAATTCCACAATGACATAATACTGGTAAAATGACAGTTTACTAGTCAAGCTAGCATTTTCTGTGGTCCTCGGATAAAGTGAGTTTCATTTTACCATTTATAAGATTTAGGCTATGTTACATCAATATTCCCTCACTGTGATGTACACAAAGTCAAATATAACATGCTTTGTTAAAAGCAGCCTAATGGAATAACCCTTTATAAATGTTAATGTCCTTATTGCATACGGACTCGCAAGTTGCATTTTTTCCAGTTTTTAATGAGAAGTGAATTTGACAGGTTTGTCGTGTTAAAGTTTGTAGCCTGTTAACAAAGCATACAATTTTTACTTGTTATAACAAGTATTAGTTAATATCTTGAGTATAGAGTATATTATTTTTCTCCTCATCATTCTTTAATCCTTTGTATGTTCCTTTTTTCCTCACCTGTGAAGATCATCTGTACTTTCTGAGCTCGCAATCTGAATTACCAGTGAATTACAACCTTTGAAATTGATATACTTATTATAATTCCTACAAGTTCTTTGTGAGCTCAGGTTGGAGATGCATAGCTTTACTGCAGTAAAGAATATCCCCTCACATTGGAAGAGAACGAGACTGGAACAGGCACGAACAAAGATATAAGCAAGACAACCTGTCATATATGTACATCAGTATTGTTTGTTTATCGAACAAAGCTAAGTCTACAGATTTACACAAAACCTTGACACAGGCTAGATTCAGGTTTGAGGTGGCCAGAGAGCTGTGGGAAAAGCTGCTCAGGGAAAATCACAGCACAATACAGGACAGTATATTATTTTTAAATAACAGGACAGAACAGATAGATCCAACTAAAATCATTAAAAGGACTGGGAGAGGGCAGGTTTTTTGACAATGCTGTATAGAAAAGATCACATTTCTCACATTTGTTAAGCACTATAGATGTTAAGCATTGTTAAGCACTATAGATGTTAAGCACTGTTAAGCACTATAGATGTTAAGCACTGTTAAGCACTATATATGCATGTAATTGGTTCTGAAAATCATAAATGTACAGCTTAGCGTGAACAAGGTGCTTATGCTCACAAGCAAGACAAAGAACAACTTTAAACAGTTCAATACTGGTGTTCAGTGCAGATACGATACCAAATAAAATCATTTAAAATGTCAATTGGGCAAATTAAAATTCTTCTAAACAAAAGCTGTGATATCAAACAAGAGACCATCAGTTTAGTTACAAATCACAGGACTACAATTACATCCATAACTGCTCTGTTACATTGTTTCTATGTGCCAAAGGCTGCACTTCAAGCAGGGGTAATGAGGCCCAATACAGTCAGTATGTTCTAAGGGAATTTTCAGTGACACCACACTGGGAGCATTAAACCATTTCCAGTATTCCAATATGCATGACTTTCAGTTCAGTCCCCTGCACCAGCATGGTAGGATCTAGTGATGCATTAAGAATCCAAGATCAGACCATTTTTTTGCTCCAAACAAGCACTTGTTCCTAATAACCATCAATATATCACTCATTGCCCTAAATAGCCAGTTGCCTAGATTGATGTACCACTATCACTGTTTTTATTTTGATGTTTATTTGTAATTAAAATAGGAAACTACTTTTTTATTTAAGAATTTTAAATGTCAGTTTGGCCCATTAAAGAGTGAAGTGTTAATTATATTGCAGCTTTGCATAAAAAATGAAAAAATGAGTGATCTTTGCACCTCTTGTACTATCCTATAATATATGAAACACAATTTTATTAACTAAGCAACAAATGAAACTTGTTTATTGTATATAAATGCAAACCCCTCACTCTTGGTCCAGTTAAAGATCAGCATGATTCCAATCAATTTCAAGCAAAACGTTGACTGGATGTAACATGAAGCCAGCAGAATAAATGTGCTACATGGTCCTCACTAAATCATATCCTATTTCTCTGAATAATACAGTTGTAAAGGCAGGTTTTTTTAATGTAGAACAAAAAAATAGGATTCTCGCTTTTAAGTATCTTGGCACAGTTTGTAACTGGTCTTGACAAGTGCAAATGTTCACAAGCCCCAAGGTCATAGAGGTCTAGTCCAGTTCATTCTTGAGACTAAAACCAGCCTCAAAAACTATGACCCTAGCCCAGAGACACACCTCCTAAAAGAAAGTCGTAATCTACAGTATAATCACACTGATTTGTGTAATCAGTCTAATGTGATCTGGTTGTTATTGGAATATGACAACGAGCTGATTAATGTACAGTGGCTTGTAGACGCCAATGCTGTCATGTAGTCACTCCCTTCAAAGGGGTTTCAATGAGTTGTTCTCTCTCTCTCTCGTTCTCTCTCTCTCGTTCTCTCTCGTTCTCTCTCTCTCTCTCTCTCTCTCTCTCTCTCGTTCTCTCTCTCTCTCGTTCTCTCTCTCTCTCTCTCTCTCTCTCTCTCTCTCTCTCTCTCTCTCGCTCTCTCGCTCTCGCTCTCGCTCTCTTTTTTCAAGAACGGTGTTCCCAAGGTGTTTTCCCAGCCTGTTCCACAGGTTACAGAAACAGGAGTCCAGAGGTTGTAGCTTGTGCTCTTTATAGCCACCGCAGCAACAAAAGAATGTTATTCTTACAGCACAGTGAGGGCAGATGAGGATAAATGGAAATATGTTTTGGTGGTAGCTTGCCAAGAGGTACATCCTTCTGTCTTGTAGCACCTGGCCCACTGCTCCGAGCTCTAGTAAGAGAATGCTAACACTGTGTTCTCTTCTTTAAAATGGGTTCACATACTCTTGTTTATGGACTTTAGTCTGATGTTCAGAGTAGACGTGCCACAGTATTTACTGTCCATGCATGTTCTTAGTTCCACTCAGACTAATTTTTATATCCATTTGGTGAAAATGATGGTGGTAAATGTTTAGTCTTTAATGTGATGCATGTTGCGTGTATGAGACTCGCTGTCCATGATTATTGGCGCCCCGCCCAGCAGTAAGTCATCATCACCCAATGTGGAACTGAGTTCAGAGTTCACAGAGTTTGGGATGTTAAAGTGAGCTAGAAAAGCTGCCTCACTGTCTTCCCTTGTCTCCACCTGTGTGCTCTGGACGATGAAGCCAACAGTCTCCCCCTGCCCGCTCGACTCTGTGCTGCTGGACTGTGCATGAGTTCTACATGCTCTGTCCAGAGTGCGTTCTCCTGCCTGCTCATCTTCATTAATGTAGCAGTTGAAGAGAAAGCGAGACTCCTCCAGTAAGGGCCGAGATAAACCAGGTCTGGTGTTGTCTGCATCCCGCTGACGGCCTAATTCTTCAACACAGCTGGTCAGATGCACACAGTCGTCGCATGGTTCAGCAGTCCTGCGTGAGAGATTATACTGGCATGAAGATTTCATTCAGTTGCACAGATGGAAGGCAAAATAAACATGAACATAAACATCTAGATGACCTGCAAGTACCTTCAAAGGAGCTGAGCATCTTCTCTTGTTTCTTTTGCTAACATCCTTCAAACATGCTAGTTGTCCTGTAGCCCATTATCAGCTGTATACTAGCGCTACGACATCTTCATAACCATGTAAATAAGGCTAGGTTGTTGTAGAGATGCTAGTTAAGTGTGTACACTTTATATACAAAGCCTAAATGAGGTGTAAACCAATATTTGATCAGTTTTTAGCTGAGACATTTGGTTTTTCAAGTCTATTTCTTTAGTTTTGTAATGGAGCTAAAGGACTAATATTGGTACCAAGTAATGGAAGCTTAAATTGTTGGCCTAAATCACACACTTCCCTCAAACTGCTTCAAGCTGTTACCTATAATAATTTTTTTTATAGTTAACAGTATGACATGATGTTAGGATCCACATTACCAAGTCTATTTGAGATTACTTATTTTGGTGCAATGATTAAGGCATGCGACTTCCATTTCTTTGTATCTGTCTTGGCTTTGTGGCACCAGTGCAGAACTAAACAGACAGACTTCAAACACCAACCAAACATGTCCTAGCTAATCAGACAACATTTAGGGTAGTTGCTTTAAACCTTGTTTGTGCTTTTCAATGAAAATGTACACCTTAACATATTTAATTATGGCAGCAAATGTCATAGAAGGTAATATAAGGTAAATCATGCCTGTCGAAGGAGTGAAAAGTTAAACAGTTCGGAAATCCTTTGTGTAAACTGGCTCTGTGTGCGTGAATGGGAGTAAATGGCAAAAATGCCTGAGTACCCTGAACTAACTGCTGTTTTGTGGATGTAGATTGTAATATAACAATGCCAGCAAGATCTAGTTCTTAGAGAAAGAGTTCATTTACTCCACCAGCATCTCAGAAAATCTTTCTTGCGTTGCCAAACAAATACTGTGGAAAATAATATCATGATCTACTGATATATACCTGTTTAATCTTCGTTTAAATAGTAAAATACAGTAACAATGTTATGCTGTGTGTGGTTTCTTAGACATTAGCCCATCATAGATGCTTCAGAGATTTTACTGAAGCATCTAAACAACTCACAAATCGTTAAGATTTACCTTAACTAGCTAAAGTGGGCTAAAATCTGCTATACTGATAGTAATTCCATTGTGTTACACCAGCAAAATGAGCCGAAGCAGGACAAATTAACACACATTTAACTAAATGGCAAGCCAGCAACATCCGAACAGTGCTCTTTCCCTGATGATTCACTTTAATTTCACAATCTTTGTACAGTAAAAGGCATGTTCATGTTACACAACAGCTTGTAGCAGATATCAGAAGCAGTAACCCAGAAAAGTGTCTCTTAACAGTGGCTCTAAATGCTATTTAGTTACAGCATCAGTACAGACACTCTGGGGCATTGCAATTATATGCATGACTAAACGGCTGAAGTATGTACGCATCAGTATTTCAGTGAATTATAATAGCAGTGATAAGTAGTGATTTATTACAAAATATTTTTGTAAAGTTTGTAAACATTGATGACTCAGTGCTGATATCAAAGTAGGATATGACTGGCTTCTAACCTACGAGATCTGATTTGATTGACCGAGCCGGACATTAGGCCTCCATAGAGTGCCAAACAGCAGAGGATTGCCATCTCC
The DNA here is from genome assembly GCF_015220715.1 of Pygocentrus nattereri. NCBI lineage: Eukaryota > Metazoa > Chordata > Actinopteri > Characiformes > Serrasalmidae > Pygocentrus > Pygocentrus nattereri. The sequence continues at coordinate 32,081,205 of NC_051213.1, read as the reverse complement.
CTTTATATTAAAGAATCTCTGCTCTTGCATCATCCACTTCACTCCTTCCCATCTCCTGAGGCAACGACAGCAGGCCATGCAGACAAACACAGCAGCCCCCTGGGTAAACCCTAAGCAAAACTATTTTTTAAATCGACTCCTCAGACAATGCGTGTTTATGCTCAGTCTGCTGAAACAAGGCTTTTTCTATTCCCATACCAGCTTACCAAACCTCACAAACACTAAATATCATGAGACATATCATGTATAGTGAAAATGTCCCAAAATATTGTGATGTTTTATTTTTGCTATGCAGCCAGCCCATCTTATGCTGGCTGTGCACCAAGTCAGCTGTTTGTTTTACATTCATATCAACACAGCAACACTCAATTTCAGGAAATAACAGGCAAGTTGGACAACTAGCATGTTTCGAGGTCTAATTAGCCTCTCTCCAGAGCCAAAAAGCAATTTGCAAGCCATTACACGTTTCACAGGTCAGGAGGATATGCTGTTTATTATGAGCGCCAAGTCGTTCTCCCCACTGTTTCCTTTGTCCTAATGTAGAATTAGCTTTGTTTTATCCATCCCCGTGCATTTGTTCCTGAACTGCAAACCTTTTTAACATGAATGAAGAAAGTGTTTCTGTTTGGGAGGCCTGACCGTTTTCATTTCATGTCATGTACCTTATATAGTGTTTCAAGTGTAGGTTAATGCATATGGTCCATGTATCATGACAGCAAATGAAATATCAGATTGTTCCTTCTTAACAGAGCAAAATGAACTGTGAAGCACACCCCCTCCTGTCACATACAATACTTACTAATGTTGATAATCGGTGGAAATTCATTCCTAAAACAAAACTGCCCATTCGTTATTATTCTGGACGATGTCTGCTATGATTTTATTTTTAGTAAATGTGAGTCAGCCATGTAGATGCATGCTGCATTTGAAAGCCATGCATGCATGACAGTTCATTTACAGCCAAAGTGTCCTATCAGTGCATTCATTTAGCCTGCCAAGTGCAAGGTTTGGCTAGAGAGTATGTCGCCAATGTTTCTGTCTTTTGTTGCATGCTACTACAGCCACTCAACAATTTGGCTGTAAGGAAATTGGAACTGCTTTTGGCCATAAAAATTGATTTTCTCCTAATATACACAAAATGTTATCTGATATCTGTTCATAGACACTGTGTCATTTTTATTTGGAAATGTGCACAGCCAAAGCATCAAGAAACTATCCAGTGTCCAGCCATTTCTGGAGCTTTCTGTAGTTTAACATCCCCTTGGTTCTTTTGTCCCCTTTCATTCTGCTCCTGCATCTGTATGATTTAATGGTGTATGTGTAAGTGTATGTTTATATATATATTTATATAATTTTTTTTCTCCTGTATTCAGCGATCCACGGTTGTTAAGGTTGCCGCTATTACTTTGTCAAAGAAAAGGATGAGTCATAACTTTAGAGCAGTTTAATTAAGGGCCAAAAAAACAAACGGGCATATATAATAATCTTTGGGCCCTTACCCTTTGCATTAAGTCTCCTTTATGAATGAATAGCTTTAATTACCTGCTTTGTTTCCTTAGCACATAAAGATTGGCTTCTTCTTTTCATATTTTCACACGCCTTTATGACATGTATTCATATGACAAAACAGCTGAAGGTCTTTGCAGCTCCCGGGTGATAAGACTCTGCAGAGGTTACTGCTGCAGAGCATTATGCTAATTGGGTGTGATCTCCGAGCCGGGAACATTTAAGCACTCTATTCTGGTAGAAGTCCAAGAGTTGGGTTCAAAGTGCGTTACTCCATAGAACCGGCCCTAACAGACAGCTAATGAGAGGTTGGCAGGCCACACGCACTCACAAGCTCCGAAAGAGAAGATAATGAGATGGCAAGATGGGGAAGACGGACAGCTCTGAACAAAATGGACAGGAAAGGAGCATGCAGTAACCATTTTGCTGTGCCGGAGATGGGAACATGCACAATGACGGAGCTTTGTCATGGACTCGGTGGAACAGGTTCGAAAAATCCTCAGGTAGGCCACCCACAGATTCAGTGGCTTGTTCCTGTGATTGACGTGAGCTTCTACATGAATTGTGACTCGTGACTTACTCTGGATGTGGAGCTCCTGTCTTGGTCAACAGAGTCAGCACGAAGAACATGAAAATGACAAACACTGCAAGGCCCACCCAGAAGCCAATCACAATGGAATCTGGAATATAAAATTTGAGCACCATTAGAACCTAATTCAGCGTGAATCCAAGCTCATCGCATTATGCATATTGTATACAAAGCAATTAGATGGGCTTGCTTAACATCTACACCCAGGTGTATTTGGTTATAGTCTTGCTGACATCATATGGAGGTACTAGGAACCCCCAGTGATGACTGCTGATCAACTCCTGCCACCTGGGTGGCACCATAACTAGGAAAAAAGACCTGTTCTTACTACACTATCATACAAGAATGGACAAAAACTAATATAATAACAAACTTCATTCACAGGCAGGGGATGAAGTCACTTACATCTGTGCGCCTTGAGTCCCTCGAAGGACACAGGCTCTTCGTCATCGTAGTATTCGTACCTCCATTCATAATCATTGTTGGCAATGCTGGCGGTGCTGTTCGGGTGCTGTAGTCTCGGCATCGCTCTAATAACACAAATAACGAAAGGGGGTCGAAAGATACGAGCTAGTCCGAAGGCCTGGACTCGGAGCAACACTCTTAATCGGAGAACGAAGCTGCGAGCAGACCTACGGCAGCGTCTGCCGTTACCGTGTCGCCTCTGACTGCTCGCGGTGTGAATCAAGCTGAAGTGATGCTGCCGTTTCCACGCAGAGCTGGAGGAAAAGTTCCGGCGGTTAATCCGTGTCGCTGATGGAAACGGTGGGCAGAGCGGACGAGCAGCTCGTGTGTCCAGTGTGTCTCGGTCCAGAACAGGTGGTCAGCTCCATCTCTTCAGAAGTGCGAGGAAAACGGCTGCGTGGAGAAGGATCAGCGCCGTGACTCTGCCTGTGGGCGGGGCTTCAGCTCACGAATCGATCAAAGTGATTGGCAGCGGTTGGCGTTGAAGAAACGGGTTTTATTATTTATAATAGGTACTGTAGTATTATAATAGATCTGAATTGCAGTGTTGGGAAGAAGCAGTAGGCCATGCAGTCGGTTTGGCTTTTCTATACAGTGTTGTACACTGGCCAGTTTGAGGCACACCTACCATCTCCACTGATCAGCATTAAAAAGCACACTGTCTATTTTTATCAGCTCCACTTACCATACAGTCGTAGTTCTGCAATAACACAGACTGCAGTCCATCCTTTGTTAGCCCCCTTTCACCCTGGTTTTAACTAGTTAGGACCCCCACAGAGCAGATTCTCAGCACTGCAGTGAGGTGGGTCAGACACAGCAGTAATGCTGGAGTTTTTAAACACCGCGTCCACTCACTGTCCACTCTGTTAGAGACTCCTACTGTGTTGGTCATCTGCTGCTGCACAATTTGTGTTGGTCATCTTTATCAGGGGTCACAGGACGTGACAGTGAGTGGACGCAGTGTTTAAAAACTCCAGCATTACTGCTGCCTCTGATCCACCCATACCAGCACAACATACCACCACCATGTCAGTGTCACTGCAGTGCTGAGAGTGATCAACCACCCAAATAGTACCTGCTCGGTGGTGGTCCTGAAAGGATGCTGACCTTTGACGAACGAGGTGATAAAAAGGTAAAAGTATGCCAAGAGAAACAGATGGATTGCAGTTCGTGATGGTGTTAAAATATAAACAGTCATTCAGAGTGAAGTGATTCAATGTGCTTTCTTCTTGAAAAGCAGCGGTGATGAGAACCAAATGTGTGCTGCATTTGATGCCTCTGAAAAAGGCTACCTCATGGAAAGATATTAGCTGAAATGGCTATGGATATTTTGCCTGATGTCAGAAACATTGTTTTGCATTGGATGAGTTGAGATTTTAGCCTAAAACATCGTTTTAAAAATGTATTATTTCTAAGACGTACATGCAGGGTGATGTAAGGCAAAACACACATTTTCTGAGCCGCTTCTCCCTCAGGGTTGCGGGGATGTAAGGCAAATCAGTACCTGAAAAAGACCTATTCTTTCCACTGTGTTTCCATTATTAATACATTGGGTATAAAAAGACGCAGTTTCATTGGAACTTTTGGATAGTAATACAATATGTATATTTGTGCTGTAGACATTTGGACCCCTGGTTCACAACCACTGTATAGAAACCAGAGTCAGTTTCTCTAGAACATTTTACATTAAACCACTCTGAATGACTTTGTTTACATTTCAGCCACTAAATTATAATGTTTGGAAAAATCAATGTAATTCCACTTTAATAGGGTGTCGGTTCCCCTTTTGCTCCATCCTCTACACTTTACACTAGTTATTGGAACATTGCTGTGAGGATTTGATTGCATTCAGCCAATTAGAGTATTAGTGGGGTCAGGTACTGATGCTGGATGAGCAGTTCTGGACCACAAGCTCCACCTCATCCTAAAGGTACTGAATAGAGATCCATCATTCCAGATAACAATTCCACTGCTCCAAGGTACAATGCAGCAACGCTTTATGCTCCTCTTGCCAATCCTTGGCATTGGGCCTGGTGACGTTATGCTGCTCCAAAGCATCACATTCTATCTCTATTGTTTTTCTGTGGAAATTAAATAGTGGTTGATGCACCTTTTTAACACGTGTCAACAATGGATGCATCGAGTAGCTGAATGCACTAATTAGAAAGGGATGGCAGCGCACCTTTGGACATATACTGTATAAAAAAAAAAACACTAAGCGGAGTAAGTTCATTGGCAGATACTGAGAGTTGCGGTAGCAGTAGGTTGTGTGGCAGATGGCCTCATGACTCACTCCGACCTGTATCCATTACTAATGATCTCGCAGCAGGCTAAACAGATCACCCTAATTGGGCACTCAAAACACAGAACAGCAGCCTGATTTATTAAGCCAGGGGGACAATGAACAAAAGTGGCCATGTTGAATATTCAGCAGATTCCGTGTGAGGATATTATTCAGCATTGTGCCTGGGAGGATTGCAGAAGGTGCGTTTTCAGATTTTGCTGTTACATATTGCCCATACATGTGCAGAACGTTTTAGTTTAATGAAAAAACTCTGAAAGGTTTGCAGTACAGAATGTAAAATTAATTTTCAATGAGCATCTAAGCCTTTCTGGATTCTGTGAAAACATATGGATGCTTGCAAAATTATGGCTATAGAAAGAGTCCTTGTTTTGCAGTACTTTACCTAGAGCTGCACTCTGATGCCACGAGACTGCTGCATTGGTACTTTGCCCAGCAGAAGGAGCTGGGGGCTGGTAATCATGCCCATTTACATGTTAGGGTCGTACATTCAGAGGGTTTCAGAGGAGCTGGCTATAGCAATGTGACATGTGGTCTATGGAAGCCACTTTGGGAATGAAACAGAATTTCACCTCTTAACAACACTCTATTCTATTCTAGTATTCTATACACTTACTCTGTAAGTATTTGGGAACTGAGGAGATGAATTGCTGTAAATTTGAAATTGAAACGTTTTCCCATTCTTGCTCGATGTAGGATGTCAGCTGCTCAACAGAGTCTCCTTTGTTATATTTTTCATTTGATATTGTGTCAAATATTTTCAGTGGGTGACAGTTCTGGATTACAGACAGGACAGTTTATCACCTGGCCTCTTTAACTACAGAACCATGCTGTTATAATACATGCAGAATGTGGTTTGGCATTGTCTTACTGAAATCATCAATGCCTGCCCTGAAAAAGACATCATCTCAATGGCAGCATATGTTGCTTCAAAACTTGTATGTATTAGTCCGCTTTATTGGTACCTTTATAGATGTGCAAGTCACCCATGCCTTAACTGAAATGACTTATTAGTAGGAGTGTCTGGATACTTTTAAACCTACATTGTGTATAAAATTGAAACTTCTTACAGGCTCTGCTTTATATGAAAAATGCTAAAGCTTTGAGGGAATTTAATTCACTGGAATATAATACAAGTTTGCTACTCTGTGATAACAAACAAGACTAAACATGACGATAAAGTACATTAGCCTGCAAAAGCCAGTAATGAGAACTTCAGGGTGGATTCATCAGGGACCGCAAATCAGCAGTATGTCAAGGAAAGTGCAGTAAGTCTGCCTTTAGGGGAAGGCATGAAGTGTATGAGATGGAAACAGAGATTAGTCACCAACTCTGCACTGCAAAATATCCCCAAAGCCTTTAAAAAGTCAGAGTAACACTTGATCCTACATAGAGTTCTTTCCTAAAGGTTTAAGAAGATACGTTTGATGAACAATATCAGTTTAGTTATTTCCATTGCCTCTTCCAATTTATCGTCCTGAGTTGAGCCAACTGTATGAATTGTTGATGATAATCGATGTTATCTCCAAATAAGATCAGATTCAATTATATTAGATTTTTTTTTTAAATTCCAGCAGGAAATTCCTTGGGAAGACAGAATACAACAAATCAAATCATGCTAGGCTGAATATACATTAAACCATCTGCATTTTTAACACCTAAAGGCTCTTTCCACCATACAAAGTTCAAAACTCCATAATGTACAAATATCAAGTCACATGGCCATACATTGAGTGTAATTTTTACACTGATCAGGCAGAACATTCTGACCACCTCCTTGTTTCTACACTCATTGTCCATTTTATCAGCTCCACTTACTGTACAGTGTGTGCACAATTATTAGGCAAGTGAGTATTTTGACCATATTATCATTTTTAGGCATATTTTCTAACTCCAAGCTGGATAAACTTGAATGCTTAATGGATTTAAGCATAGCAGGTGATGTATATCTGTGTAATGAGGGAGAGTGTGGCCTAAGGGGGTCAACACCCTATATCAAGGTGTGCATAATTATTAGGCAGCTTTTTTCTTCAGGCAAAATGGGCCAAAAAAGAGAGGGATGCAGAACTCTTGAAATTGCTAAGATATTGGGGCGTGATCACAGAACCATCAAACATTTTGTTGCAAATAGTCAACAGGGTCGCAAGAAACGTGTTGAGAAAAAAAGACGCAAAATAACTGCCAAGGATTTGAGAAGAATCAAGCGTGAAGCTACCAGGAACCCATTATCTTCCAGTTCTGTCATATTCCAGAACTGCAAGCTAGCTGGAGTATCAAGAAGTACAAGATGTTCAGTGCTCAGAGACGTGGCCAAGGTAAGGAAGGCTGAAACCCGACCACCACTGAACAAGACACATAAGCTGAAGTGTCTAGACTGGTCCAAGAAGAATCTGAAGACAGATTTTTCAAAGGTTTCATGGACTGAGGAAGTGAGTGACTCTTGACGGACCAGATGGACTGGCCCGTGGCTGGATCAGTAACGGGACAGAGCTTCATTTCGAGTCAGACACCAGCAAGGTGAAGGTGGGGTACTGGTATGGGCTGGTATTATTAAAGATGAGCTGGTTGGACCTTTTCAGGTTGAAGATGGGCTCAAAATCAACTCCCAAGCCTACTGCCAGTTTTTAGAAGACACTTTCTTTAAGCAGTGGTACAAGAAGAATCTGCATCTTTCAAAAAGACAATGATTTTTATGCAGGACATGCTCCATCACATGCATCCAAGTACTCCTCTGCATGGCTCGCCAGTAAAGGCGTTAAAGATGAAAAACCTATGACATGGCCCCCTTCCTCACCTCACTTGAGAACTTGTGGGCAGTTCTTAAACAGGATATTTACAGTGAAGGAAACAGGACACCTCTCTGAACAGTGTCTGGGAGGCTGTGGTTGCTGCTGCACAAAAAGTTGATCGTCAACAGATCAAGAAACTGACAGACTCCATGAATGGAAGGCTTATCACTGTTATTGAAAAGAAGGGTGGCTATATTGGTCACTGATTTTTTTTTTTTTTTATTTCTCAGAAATGTTCATTGGAAAGTTTTGAGGAAAATACTGATGGAGAAGCAGCTTAGAAAGTGGATGGATGGATGGATGGATGGATTGATGGATGGAGATGAGATAACGTGTGTTTTTCATTTAGTTGCGTAATAATTCTGCACCATTATAGTTGCCCAGCAAATGTGCACATATAGATATTCTCCTAAGAAAAAGAAAACTTCACTTTATTTTTCTTAAACATTCATGTTTGAGGTTTATTAACATTTTGGATTAACCGAGAGCACTGAAGTTGGTCATTAATAAAAATAATCCTCAAATATAAGACTTGCCTAATAATTGTGCACACAGTGTATAGGTGCACTTTGTAGTTCTGCAGTTACAGACTGTAGGCCATTCTCAGCACTGCAGTAACACTGACGTGGTGGTGGTGTGTTAGTGTGTGTTGCGCTGGTCTGAGTGGATCAGAAACTGCAGTGCTGCTGGAGTATTTAAACACCCCAGTGTCACAGATCTATCTATCTATATATATATATACATATATATATATATATATATATATATATATATATATATATATATATATATATATATATATATATATATATATATAATCTCTGCAAAAATATCTCAAGAAAACAGAATAACAAATAAATAGTGGTCTCTGGACTTTTGGAAATGCCATACATGTAATGTAAATATAAAACACAGAGATATTTTTTGTGTAATCTCAGAATTGTTTACATGAGAACAATCACATTCCTCTCCTGCCTACTGTAACTCCAATTCTCATTTAAAATGAAATGAAAACCTGAATTATTCTGATTTTTTATTTTTTTTTTTTATAAACAACATTGGAAAAATGTTGGGAAATCACTTCAGGAACTAAATGACCTTTTCCCAAATGTGTTGAACCATTTATTGTAATGTTTTAAACATGTTTACATCGTTTGTGTCCAATGAAGACCAGAGACAGTTTATCACAAAGTAGAGGCTCTTGTAGGTGAGAAAGGATCATATACATTAATGACTCAGTGTATTTAATGGAAATCATCTTTAAAAAAAAGTAGTTCATATAATTCTGCAGTAGGCTTTGAAAAATGGCCTGTTGAAATGAAATGTGCATGAGTTGAGTAATCTTGTTTCCTATCACCTGAAGACAGCAGTTTCTTGGCCTAGTTTTTTTTTCCATCTCTTGTTTTAGGTGTTATTGGGTGCATTTCTTAAAGAAATGAATACTTAAGGCCATTACAGTGCCATAGCTGACTACAATATTAGTAACACTTTACTGAAGGGCAGCATTTGTAAGACAAGACACCTGCATAAGCCTTTTATGACAGCTGACCTAAATCTACATTAACATTCATAAAAGCCTATTCCAACAAGCAGCAGTTATCATAAAGGGTGCTTTAGTCAGTTTCACCCAAGAAAGTAAAAAATGTATATGTAGGTATCTGTCAGTTGTCTTGAACCCGGTCCTAGCCCAGTGAAGTGTTACAGTAAAGTCCCTGGAAATTGACCCCATTAGCCGTAACCTGGACTACATTTTCCTTACCATGGAGAATCTCCATTCAGCATGGAACCTATATAAAGAGGACTAGGCTTAATCCATTTGCAGAAAGCCAGCTCATGGTGTCAGTGAAAAATAGAAAGATTGCAGCTTCAGGTTTCAGGGGGCTGATATACTCTTTGAGTTGATGCAATTGTGTTGAATATTTATGTACAAGTAAAAAATAACCTTATGTATAATATGAAGATTAAGAAGGAAGGAAATGGTGCATCCTCTGGTAAATTGCCTGGACATCTAGACTGGTCTCTCGCTGTGGCTTCAGATCCTATAAATAATTTAGGGAGAAAATGGTAGAAATGATGAAAATGCAAAAAGTTTAAGGTACTGTATGTTATATGTTTTATAGATATATACAAAACCCCAAGTTGTGTCACTTTTTTTTTCTTATAACTTTTTTTTGCATAATTTGAAAAGTTCAGTTACCCTTTACAGGGTGTTGGAAATTCTTATTAGATAAATTATGAGACAGTAATAAAAAAATGATCTATTTATTATGTGTATTATATAGGGCTGTAACAAATGACTAATTTGATAGTCTAATAATCTATCGATTACTGAAACGAATAATCGATTATTATAAATCATTATAAAGCATATAAATCATTACAAAATGACTTACATATCTATTAGCTTTTAAATTTAGCTTGAGGTTGTTTTATGCATTTGCTAATTAACAATGAAGACAATAAAAATTAATAACTTATTCAAAAATTCACTGTTGTTATTTTTATTACCAATGCAAAAGATAAAAGAATAATTAAAAATTTTTAATTTTTAAATTAAAAAAATGTAAAACCGAGGATGTGCAAAGTAAATATATGCAATAAAATATAACAAAACGAATTCAGTTTTCCTTTAATAAAGAAAACAAAGAAATCAAACTAAAATTTAAACTAATTTTAAACAGTGCAGTCTGTGCACTGCCGTCTGTCTGCACTTTGCTGCAACTAAATTCTACAATAATAGATCTTCACTGAAACGGAGTAAAGTCAGTATCTCTCTGTGCTCCTGCAGGAGGCTCTCTCTCCTTTAACAGCAGAGCAGATAAGAAAGTGGCGAACTTGTTCTGTTTAAATTAACTGGTATCCATTAACGATACCAGAGAACGTGCACTTTGTATACATTACATGGTATATGTGCTGTTTTTACACACTATTTAGTGGGCTCGTATGCGGTTTGGGATGCGGTATATCTTACAGAGAGCCTTTTTCATTCAGTGGACCAATGGGTTTCCTCTCCAAAAGCTCCAGCATGGAGGTTGTGTATCCATGGCCAGGTAAGGTCCGCTTACACACAGCACAACTGGCAACCTTTTTTCTGAGTTTAGCTCCACACTTATGAGGATTTTTAGGCTGTCATCACGCTGTTGTTAACTCTCGAGTAAGTGGTAATGTCAAAACATTCCTAGTGAGCATGAGAAAGATGCGTAATGGCATCACCAACTAATCAGTTGCCAACTAATTTGGTCATCGATTTTAGTTGACTGAGTCGAATAATCGTTGCACCCCTAGTATTATATACTATTAAAGGATACGTTAAACAAGGTTAGGAAAACAGATTTTAGGAAAAAATCTTTTTACATTGACTTCCATTAAAAGTTAGGATTGTTTTCCCTTCTGTAAAGTTACCATTTTGGAGATAAGAGGTTTTGTTCCAAAAGCAACTATACGTGTGTGTGTGTGTGTGTGTGTGTGTGTGTGTGTGTGTGTGTGTGTGTGTGTGTGTGTGTGTGTGTGTGTGTGTGTGTATCGTTGCTGTCTGAACAAAACCTTGTATCTCCATTTTTGCCATTTTTCAGTTTTTGACAGAATTTGAAAGTGCCTGTTGCTCTTTATGTTGTATGTAAATTTCATGACAAATAGACCAAAAGAAACGGCCCAAACTTACCTGGAGAAAACTCTGGTTTCATTTACTTTCTTTAGAAGTACAGTTGTTTTTTTCGCATCTCCAAGTTTCCATTTTAGAGATACCAGGTTTAATTCCGACAATAGCGATTTTATATATATATATATATATATATATATATATATATATACACGCATGGTCATCTAACCCACCTTTGTTGTGCAGCCCCATTCATATTTGTAGGCAGAACTGTTGTACTGTCAGTCCCAGTAGTACAGCATAGAATCCATGTGCTGTTTTTGAAGCCAGCTGGTCAAGAAAAGTGTGTCTGTTAATTCTAAAAGTAGCACTGTTGAGCATTTTCAGTTGTTCTTGGACGTTTTGTGTTCTGCTAATAATAGTCTGTCAAGTTCATTAAAATATTCATCATGTGCTGGGAAGTTAGCTGTAGTCTTTTTATGTTAGGAATTTGTCAGTTTCTACAGTGGCACAGTGTGAAAGTTTTATATTTATTGTACATTGTCAAGTCCCAAGTATATTTCATCATAATGTACTATCAGACACAGTGTGTGTAGAAAAGAGGTGAAGAAGAGGGTGCAGGCAGGATGGAGTGGGTGGAGACGGATGTCAGGGCTGATGTGTGACAGAAGGATAGCAGCAAGAGTGAAAGGGAAGGTTTAAAAGACAGTAGTGTGTCCTGCTATGATGTATGGTTTGGAGACTGTGGCTCTGTCTAAAAGACAGGAGGCTGAGCTGGAGGTGGTGGAGATGAAGATGCTGAGATTTTTGTTGGGAGTGACAAGGATGGACAAGATTAGAAATGAGCAGATCAGAGGGACAGAGAAGGTGGAGCAGTTTGGAGATAAAGCCAGAGAGGCCAGGTTGAGATGGTTTGGACATGTGTTGAGGAGGAATAGTGGATATACTGGGCAAAGAATGTTGGAGATGGCGCTGCCGGGTAGAAGGAGAAGAGGTAGACCTCAGAGAAGGTTTATGGATGTAGTGACGGTGGACATGGAGATGGTTGGTGTGAAAGTAGAAGAAGCAATGGATAGGGCAAGATGGAGGCAGATGATCCGCTGTGGCGACACCTAAAGGGAGCAGTCGAAAGAAGAAGAAGAAGAAGACAGTGTGTGTAACTGTGTCTGTAGTCTGCAATTGCCTCAGAGATTAAATGCAGTACTGTGCAGAAGTGCTGTTGAAGCATTTTACACAGTACTATACATTTTATATCTGATGCATTTACGATCTACACACGTCTTCTTTACCTTGTTCACGTTACTGCCAGGTGCTGTTTCTTTTCCTTGACTGAGAATTTCATACATCTCATAACTGAATGTTGAATTACCTGAAATGACAATCAAAGAACTTGTGCTAACTTTAGGTAAACATTTGGTTAAAATTGGTTAAAATATTGTATTTTTAGATGTATTCATCATAACATACCGTCATAGTCAAAGGTGTAATCTGCATAATCTGGAATTTGTGTCACTCCATCATATTGAGGATGAATTTTGGTACCTGGCAGGACATAAAACACAAATGCTAAGAAGGTCTTAATAAAGTGGAGAGTTTAATATGCAATCATCATAGGCTCTCTTATTCTTGTTTGAAAGAGGCTTTTAATTGGAAATGTAACATTCCATGTACCATGTTTTTCAGTGCTAGAAAAAAGCAGGAAATGTACATTTCATAGAAAATTACACACAATCCTCAACGGCTACTTAGTAGAGCAAATCTGCCCGTGTTTAATTTGTCCACTCTTAACTTTTGTGCACCCTCTGCCACTTTAACTCTTCCATCTTTCCAATCTTCAATTCATCCAGTTACAGCATGTCCATCCAGTGTGTCCTCCCAACAAAAGCTGCTCTTAAGTCTTTGACATTGTACCCCTTTAAATAGACAGTAACTTTCACACAAGCAGCTACCCAAACACACCTCAGCTGCCTTACAAATTTCTTCCTCGTACAGAGAAGATATTTCTGACAGGATTAAATAGGAGAAAATTCACTTGAGATTCCAAACCTGGATTTAAAAATTCCAAGAAAATGGGACTTCCATCAACCATGTAAGACTACCAACACTGTCCCGTTTCAGATAAACAGCTCTTAAAGCTTTCAACTTTGAGAGAAAGGAGAAAATCAAACTCTACTCTTGCATCAGATAATAATAATGATTAATAATAATAAATTACATTTATATAGCTCCTTTCACAAACCCAAGGTCGCTTCACATAGCATGAGTAGGAGGACAGGGGAGAGAAAAAAAAAACTATACAGAGGAGGAGGAAGAAAAAAGCAGAGACAATCCACATATGTTCCTGTCCATCCCTCCACTGTGAGAAGACGACTCAACACTGAGTCTGAAGGATGTGTAGCTGTTACTGAGAAAAGGCAACAGAAAAAAAAGAAGGAATTTTGCACTAGAACTTCAACAATTGGACTTTTGAGATTGGAGTAATGTTTTATGGCGTGGTTAAATATGGAGTTGAGATTATTTGGATAGTAAGAAAATGCAACCAACTTCTAAGCCTTAACGTCGGAAATGTGGAATATCCCTGCAGATTTCTCTGAAAAACTGAAAGCATGTCTCCTGAAAATAATGGCAGGTTATAGAGTGGACACATTAAACACATGCTTTTTTCTGATATGAATGGTCTTTCTGACTGGAAATGAAATAAATGAAGGGTGTTAATAGAGTGGACTGTTGCACCATGCTGTAAATTAAAGATAAGCCTCCAAATAAAGTGTTCACAGAGCAAACACTATTCCAACAAATACAGTCTGAGCACTAAGATGTCTGAGTGGATCCAGCACATTCTCATTGGGCGAATTTGATTTATCCCCGGCTGCAGTGTTACACTGAAGAATCCAACATTCTCATACGATAGAGCTAAAATCTCATCTGGTTATTCGTTCATGGGTCCCTAAAGTAAACTACTGGGCTATTAGGAAAGGAGTTTATGCAGGAAGGCTGTATTGTTTTTTATGTTTTCTAAATAAAAGATGTCATTTCTGAGTAATGTGCCTCAGTGGAAGTGTTTCAACTGATAATTGGAAAGCAGCACGATCACCTGTCACCTTGGGGTTTGTGGGAGGGCAGTGAATACCTAAGCTTCTATTTTTCATTTTTAAATTAAGCTATATCTGGTTTTGGGTCATTCTACCACTGCAATGGTAAAAGCCATGAAAAGTAGCTCATCATAAGAATTTCAGTGTCAAAATTAAAGCTATAATGTAACATGTAAAATGGAAATTTATTCTTATATTCAAATTAAAATTTCGCACTCATGCAATTTTGGGCTCAGAATGAAAATTCTGATTCAGTTTTACCGCTTTTGGTACACTAGTGTATACATTTCATTACACAGAGATTTAGATGCTTTATAACTAGGTCTGTTTAAATTACAGTGTATTTCCAGAACTGCATATTTATGCTTAATTTATCTTATATGCATTTGCACTCTCTAGTACTGCATTTGAATGGCATTATCAAAGAGAACACCATGTTAGAAAGAGGGCAAAACTCATCTGTTGAAAGGAAAACGGCTCCTCTCCTCTTTGGAATTACACGCTTTTGTCCGCTGTACTCATTCTGTTTACATATGTCTGTGTGTGCCAGTGCAATTACAACAAAATCATTTTCTGAGTACATTTTTGGTGAATTAAAACAGAAAATTCATGAAGATGCTTCAATTAAAGATTCTTCATGAATCATGTATGAATACATAGTAGTCATCACTATTGGACATATTGCTCTGTTTCGCTCCATTTTCTAACACTGAATCAGTCACCATGTTTACCGAAAAAGCCTTTTCTGCTGGTCGTGTTGTTGGTCCTACCCTGATGGCATGAGTGACAGGCCATTTCAAAGAGGAAAAGGAGATGTTTTACATTTGAATTTTGCCCTCTTTCTAGCTTGGTGTGCTCTTTGATAATGCAATTTAAATGCATTATTAGAGAGTGAAAATGCAGATAAGATGAACCGCATTTTAATTATCATTTTGACACAAT
Organism: Pygocentrus nattereri; assembly: GCF_015220715.1. Classification (NCBI taxonomy): domain Eukaryota; kingdom Metazoa; phylum Chordata; class Actinopteri; order Characiformes; family Serrasalmidae; genus Pygocentrus; species Pygocentrus nattereri. The sequence goes on along the minus strand of NC_051213.1, from coordinate 32,065,922 downwards.
TACTACACAATTACATTAAGCATAAATATGCAGTTCTGGAAATACATTTTAATTTAATCATCTAAATCTCTGTGTAAATGACATTTCAATGTTAGCATATCAAAAAGACAGGTAGTACCTAAAACATAGGTAGTGTCTTTAGTTTTGAGCCCAAAATTGCATATGAGTGGGAAATTGAAATTCAAGCATAAGAACAAATTTCCATTTTACATACTACTTTTTCATTTGAATTTTGTTGTAATGCTTTGTGCATGAAAAGCTTCACAAATTCGTTTTATCTGAAAGATCAATATGCTTATATTTTTGTCTTTTTTAGTTTAAATGATAACATATGTCTTATGTTAAAATTGTTTGATAATAGATCTTGTTTCAAGTGATTGTCACTGATATTACAAAAATATAAAATGTCCTTTTCAAAAAATATTTTTGAATTACTTCTTGTACGGACATCTCTAAGAATGAAAGAACTAACTCTGAGAAGTTCACAGTTTTTTTATTGCTGATAAATTTGGCTAAAATGCTGGAAGCATCATGTGTTGAGAAAAAGGTTGTGTTAGAGGTGAAACCACTAACTGAGGTGAAAGGTATGGAAACTTGGCTCAGGATATGTGAATTGAAGACAAGGAGATCACACAAAAAGGACAAAATTGGAAGTGAATACTTGGTGAAGTCATTCTTTTATGATGTCATTCATCTCGAACAGACTGAGACATGATGGAGCACAGATAATGTAAAAAAGCAGCAGTTCAGGTTCTTGTACCTGGACCTGGCACTTCACTGCTTTGCCCATACAGAACAGGTATAGACAGGATTTTGGGACATTGTTCAGCCTTGCTTGATACAGCTCATATATAGTGAGAGTGTTCTCCTGGCAGCTTTGATATTTTTCTTTTCATTTTTTAATTAGTGGCGCAAATCATCGCTGCAGTCTCCTGTGTTTTCTTTTTGTAATTCCCCTATTGTGATTCCCTTAGGCATGATCTTTTCACTGTGGAATGACTCAGATGTATCTCCACATGTGCATATTTGTAGTGTTCATTGTTCTCACAGCGATCTTAAGAAACTTTGTAAATATCAGCAGCAGGCATCCACCTCCATGAGCTGCACATTTATTATCACTCAGTTGAATGCCTTAAACATTGAGGATGAAACACTTTATTTGATATTCTTCTGTTTCTTTATAGTTTTTTTACATTTGGACACACTGAATGAGTTTATTAAAATTGCACCTAAATATAAATGTAGAAAATGTCTGCTTGCTCTTTGGATAACAAGAAAAAGATCATATACATCTTCTCTTAATGTTTCTAATTTCCTTTGAGGCGCATAAAGCAACCCCCAGGCCCTTTTAAAACCTTCCTGCCTTTATTTTAATTAATTTATTTGTTTGATTGTTTGTTTGTTTGTTTACTCACTCAGCTGATGCAGATGTTGATCGTTCAGCAAATAATAATCTTAAATTATCCCAAAATACATGTCTATGTTAATTTGCACTATGATTTATAAGCAGTTTGCATTAAGACATTCATATTGTCAACCAACCAAAGTCCCACGACGTAGCATTTTTTACAGTATGCCAACAGTTAGCAAAATCCACACTGTTCCTCTTCATTTGACAATGTATCAAACTTAACATTGCATTCAGGAATTGTTCTATTGCATATGTACAGATGTATGTATGTTATACATGCTGTTTTTGTTTACCATCCGTTTTGGTATGCTTTTTAAATTTGAGTTAAAATCAGTACTCTGGATGGACTTTATTGTGAGGTGGTCAGTAATGCTGGGCAGTGTAATCCAAAAACAAAGATGAGTCCGTTTTGGGATGTTACTGGGATGACTCTGCATAGCACACCAGAATTTTGTGAAATGAACTTTTTCTTCATGTTTGGAGAACGTGATTTACATTTACCACCGTGAAACTGCAGCAAAGGCAAAAAAGCGAGACAACTATGGACAGCTCAACATGCTTGGAGGAGAACATTAATGGGCAATTCTGTTACATCAGCTAATAAATGCTTGTGATGGCTGTGGCATCAACAGGGTTAGAGCCAATTCTTAGAAGGTTGAACTGCTCAGGAGCACTGTAATATTCTTCTAAAGAACTACTGAAAGGTTTTTAGAGCAATGGTTCTCAAATTGGTGCTCAGGGACCCACCCAATATTTGTGCTCCAAATCTCAACACACAGGGATAGATCAAAAGTGTTTACTGTCTGGACTGGTTTGAGAACCACTGCTGTGGGGAACCAAATGTTGTTCTACTATGAACTGTTGTTATGCCAGAGAATTCTTTGGTATGTGTTTTATTAAAAGTGCATGACTTTCAGTTACAGATCCATTCAATCACCCCCACAGGTGTTTGGTGGGGCCCTATTTGGCTACCTTTTTGGGTGGTCAGGGAATGTTTCATGATATGTTAGGTTACATGAGGTTTATAGCACCACATGGGCATCCTCTACTTTTATGAACAGTGCTTGTAAAACTTGGAATGATCTGAGCCTGGCTCCACAGTTATCAGCAGCTTTGCTTTACTTGAAATAAGCTTGAATGTTAAAGATAATTTGTATTGTATTTTTTGCATGTCTTTAAAGAGAGCATACATAGTAATTGGATAGAAAAGTCCCTCCAAATGCCAGGTAACCTGATGATGGAGGTGATATTTCTTAATCTGTCAAACACGCCACAGCATGAACAGTACTCATACTGTGAATTGTAACTCAGACACATCATTCATTATCTTGACTAGACAATAGATGGCACCAATTTAGTACCTGATATCGGTATCAGACAGATATCAGGAGAAAAAATGCTCGATCAGACATAGGAGGAGAAAAAACTAATAATTCAGATCCAAACCTGTAACATATCAAGTCTGAATTGGCACTCCTTCACATTGTGTGATGTGATGTTATTTCTTTTTGTAGGGTAGAGCATTTGAGGGCTTTGAGCATAATGTCTTACTAATATTTTAAAGGGCCCTTCTTTTAGATAAGAGTTTGCATAAATTGCATATATACAGTATCTCAAAAACAAGCAAATATTTTATTATATCTTTTCAAGGGATGACGCTATAGATGTACTATAACTTAGTAAGTGTGCAGTTTGTATAGCAATACAGATTTACTATTCTCTGAAAATACAACACACAGCCATGAATGTCTAAATAGCTGCCAACACAAGTGAGTCCACCTCACAGTGAACATGTCCAAATTGTGCTCCAAGTTGTGTCGTTGTCCCTTCCAGGTGTCATGTGACTCGTTAGAGTTACAAGGTTCCAGGTGTGAATGAGAAGCAGGGCTGTTAAATTTGGTGTTATGGGTACAATTCTCTCATACTAGATATTGTATCTATAATGCTGCAGAGGTTGAAGAAGTGGGAGGTCAGCCTGTCAGTGCTCAGGCCATATGCCGTACAAAGCATCAATCTGCATGGCTGTCTTCCCAGAAGGAAGCCTCTTCTGAGGCTGACACACAAGCCCACAAACAGTTTGCTGAAGACAAGCAGTCCAAGAATATAGATTACTGGAACCATGTCCTGTAGTCTGAAGAGTCCAAGATAAACTTGTTTGGCTCAGTGTCCAGCACGTGTGGTGAAGCCCTGGTGAGAAGTACGAAGACAACTGTCTCTTGCCTACAGTCAAGTATGGCTGTGGTAGTTTCATGGTCTGGACCTGCATGAGAGCTCTGATGAATTCCATGGTCAAGAGAGTTAAAGCAGTGCTACATAATAAAGGTGGTCACACAAAATATTGACACTTTAAGCACAATTTGGACATGTTCACTGTGAGGTGGACTCACTTGTGTTGGCAGCTATTTAGACATTAATGGCTGTGTGTTGTATTTTCAGAGGACAGTAAATCTGTGCTGCTATATAAGCTGTACACAGACTACTTTGTTCAAAGTTTCATTTCTATAGTGTCATCCCAGGAAAAGATATAATAAAATATTTGCAGAAATGTGAGGGGTTGCACTCACGTGTGTGTGTGTGTGTGTGTGTGTGTGTGTGTGTGTGTGTATAGCATCATTTGAAAATTGCTCAGTTTCAGCATCAGACCCCCTATCTAAAAAGAAAAAAGTGATATTGCATATGCTGCATTTACTAGACACTGTACAGTTTTTGTTGCTTAGTAACTCAGTCAATTTTGCAGAACAGAATACTATGAGAGTGATTATTCTACCAGAGTTATCCAATGTTTGTCCTTTATACCATTCTGAAGACAATGTCTGTTACCACCTTCTGAATCTCTTGATGTGTATTTGCAGTATTCTACTATTCACCTCACACAGCACAATGTACTCAACTCCAGGATGCAAAAAACAGAACTCATCTAGAAAGGAAAGCTAATACAGCAGAGAAGTGCCTGCAGGCAAAAGTGTTTCCCAGAATCGTGTCTCTTTGTGGAGCTTTTGTTTGTAGATGGTAAAGTGTCTGCAGAATAAGACAGATCCTTTCAGTAACTAAAGCAACTCCCACAAAATAAATATGGATTGAGGTTGACAGAGTGAGATATTTTGTCGCTAATATGATAAACTGTCATGTCACAATGCACTTTCCTGGACATACTGTTGGTACTTAAGGAAACTGCATGTTTCATCACAAGGAGGACAAGAGTAGTCCTATATGAGTGGATGTGGTGTGAAATGGTGAATAAAAATGACAGCATTCATAGTTTTTGGCTTTATTAGTAATGCAGCACTATTGCCTTTGACTCTGTTCCAAGTCCAATCTTATAATTACGTTTCTAAGCTTTTTAATAGAAAAATGCTAATCTGAAAGTTATAATGGAGTTCTGTGAGAGCAGCATTTAGCTTGTGAGTGTTCTTCAGGTGAAGCTGTTCGACACTGAGAGCTCCACTGCGTGGTGAGAGAGCTGAAGCTTTTCAAATGATTCTTATCTTTTGGAGATAATGTCACAAGCCACTTTGCAAGCTGTTTAGTAAGAACCCCAGCCTTAGAAACCAGAAAATTACTTTTGAGAAGGATGAGTGTTCATCACGAATGGTGAAATAGTGGCTGTTCAGGAAAATTTAGGAAAACTGGATACATGGATTTTCCCCTGTTGGCTCCTGTGCCAACAGACTAAAACTGAGCTTGAAACTTGAACTTTTCAAGCTGACACACAATTGGCTGGGAAATTAAAAGGCTCTAGGCCTCATTCTTCTAATTGCATGTTTGAAATCTCAGGAACGTATATGTGTAATTTTAAAGAAAGGAACTAATTACTAATTTGCAGTCTTTGAGCACCTTTTTAGTGTATCACTTTTGTTGACAATTTCCCTTCAGTTTCTCCAGCCTAAAATATGAGTTAGAGAAGTGGGGTGAAACCTTACAAAAGATGCGAGACCAAAAAAAAAAAGAGATGCAGTACTTACCACAGCAGAGAGGCAGCAGCAGAGCAGCAGTCACACAGAGAGAGAGCAGTGAGAGCATGCTGGAGGAGTGAGAGTGTGGAGGAGTGAAATGCCCTACACTCCACATGCTGTGTTTATGTATAGGGATGGATTGGGTTGGGCTGGGCTAGGGCAGGACTACAGGGTGTGAGTCCACCTAACTTAAAAAAAAAGAATACTTAGTATTTAAAACATACAGTCTCATGCAAAGGTTTTTAGTCAAATGACACGTTGATTTTCTAAAATGAAGTTCACACAAACTCTAAAAGTACATTTTACTGCACAATGTCTTTATAAATGCCTGGGCACAAGCAGTAATGTATATTTACAGGTAAAGCTCATGCTGCCAACATAATATGAATGTACAGCAGTGCTTCTTGGTCTAAAAATGATCCTGAATAGAATAAGTAATTATGTCATGGCCAAATAACAAACAATAATTGGTGCATATTGGTTGAATGAATGATCATTGACTTTTCTAACTGTATTCTTTTTTTCATCTCCCCCTGTCAACACTCTTTTTCATATAAATGACCTTTTAAGCTAGTATTAATGTCACTAGCTCATTGTTCCTTGGTGTCTTGTAGTTGTGCTCTGCCTGCAGAAGAAATCTGAAACTAAAAGGCTCTGCTTAGCAGATCCAAACATGCACTGCGCTTGTTATTCTCAGTTTTATCTTGACATGTCTCGCCCAATTTAAACTAGTTCTGCATGCTGACAGGATGGCTAAAGTAATGCAATAATGCATGATGCATGAAGTTGAGTTTGTCTTCTTTATAAAACAAATTCTAAAACTAAAAACACAACTGAGTGTTTAAGCAATGAGTCATATCAGCCATACATTGCTGTTGAAGCACCCAAACACTAAGATTTTGCCATATCTATTGGGGGATTACCCATAAACTGAGAAGCTGCAATCAGGATTATGCTATAAATAGAAAAGAAGTGTGTAAGCAGCCTAATGTAGTCTGCCCAAAATAATATATGATTCCATATTATATACAAGGAACAATATTTTATTATATGATTTCTGTAACAAAAAGATGGTGTCACCAAAAAGTCTGGTGAAGTTAGAAAACATTCCCTGAGCACTCCGTAGTTAACTAGCAGTCATGTGACTATATTTTTGCAAAGTGGGATCCAGTGTGAGGCTAGACTATTCGTCAGAAGGTAAACAAATGCTGGCTGAACATGTATTAGCCAATACGCGGCTGAGTGGTTAGCACAGGGGAGTGAAAGGCAGTGTTACTTCATCAGACATTAGTATGAAGAAGGATTAGCACTTGTGTGACCACCATCTCATTATGCCATTGTACCACACAAAGTGTGTAGTGCTGATGGGCTTTTGTTCTGATTTTGCTGCCTTTTAGTGGCATTCACTACCTATAAGACTTTCTAATCACTGAGTCACTGCTTTCGTTCTCATTCATTCTCAGTTGATTTTAAAACTACTGAAGGCCTATTGATTGGTAGCTACACTTTTTACAGCTGTATTCATGATTTAGACTCTCATATTAAATGATAGTTTATGGGATGATGAAGAATGTCAATGCTAGGACTGTTGACAAGAACTTACCATGTTAGGACATTTTTTAGGAATTATAGATAAGAGCCACAGGGAAATGTTGATCCCACACCGTACAATATGTATATAATGTTATTTATTCATTGACGGTACACTGAGAGCAGTTCCTATAAGCGGTCACGTAGGGCCGTAAGTGCTTATTTATTAGGAACTTAGACCTAAAACGATACTCTTGCATTTGGACAAGGAAAGTCAAAGGAAATAAGTGAAAAATCAAGAATTCCAAAAATTGTCTCCATCAGATAAACAGCTTTCATATTTGAGAGAGAGAAGAAAATCAAGTTCCACTCCTGCTTCCGATCTGAAACCATCCACAGGTGTTTCTGTCCATCCAGACAGCTCAACACTATGAGTATGAAAAAAAAGTGTAGCTCTCAAGAAGCCATTACTGAGAAATGTAAATGGACAAAAAAGAGGAACATTTGCAAATCCAACAAAGAAGCTGTTTTTGTTTTCAGAATAATGGACTGACCATCCAAATCAGTGAGTTTGTTTGGATGGTCAGAAACAGAAAATGCAACCAACCAATGACTGAACTTCGGAGGTGTGGAAAAATATCCCTGCAGATTTCTATGAAAAACTGAGAGTAAGTCTCCTGAAAAGGAAAAGAGTGGACATGTAAAAAAAAAAAAAAAAATTGACTGGAAATTAAATAAATGAAATGTGGTCTCTGACTTCTGCACAGTACTGAACCAATCGAAATGTGTTCATTTTTGCTCAAATTGAAAAGTTCAGTGAATCTAAGTGTTTTCTTCCTGATTAAAATTGTGTTAGACAGTATACACAGTTATATGGTGGTGAAAATGCAAGAAAGAGTAATCAATATCAGTTATAATAGAATAAAAGGCCTACTTTGTTTGCATTATTGTTATCAAATAAAGAGATTGTTTGTTGGTGTCATAGCAAAGCCTCTGAGACGGTAAAAATAAGGATACAGTAAAAATATATGAATGTTCTTAATATTAATATTCATAAAGGAAATTTTATTCAAGGAAATATTAACCACTTCTATAAATCTATTTAAAATGAAATGTTCACACTGTTTTTAGTCAGCTGGCATTATCACATAGAAAAAACCCTGACAAAATGCAGTTACACTGTTTTCACTTGACCACAACAATATTTTATTCACAGACATAGTGAGTTCTTTAAGCATATGACAAGCAAGTATGTGTGTATACAGTGAAGTTGATAGTATAAGGTTGTTTTAAGCCTTAATTTACACTTTAAATTTGAAAGAGGAGTATAAAGAATCACTGGACCCACTAATAAGCTGTTTGTGGAAAACTACTTGGCACTTAACACAGACGATTCTCTCAGCTCTGGATACAGGCCCTTTCCTGATATGGTCACAGTAAAACATGATCTCTTAGTGTTTTCACTGTTGCCCTGAGTTGTCTGAGTTGCTGTAACAGGGTAAGTTGAATAGTTCAAGGCATTTGGTTTCCTTAAAGATACAGTAGGTAGGAGTTTAAGTCAAATAGCATTGAGATCGGTTTGTTTGTGATGCGAATTTGTCGCTGTATCTGTTTTGATTAGTTCTAATGTATCTTTACAAGTCATCTTAGAAATGTGTGGTCAGTTTTGTAACAATCTTTTGGAAACAGGAAACAGGCAGGCTGACTACTTTCAGCAACACCTGAATATAATTTGTCATGCTTTCTGATCTTCTTTCAGCAGCAGATTTACTGAAATCTGACCCTTGCTTGATTTTTTTTTGCTGCTATTATTTATTACTATAATCTAAATATACATTTACAGAACTAAACATAAAGCATGTGAGTGGGCAGGCTGCACTGTAGTCCTCACCCTCTACCACTAAAACCGTGGTGAGTCTGGCATTTGACAGTTAACTGAGACGGCACAATCTGATTGGCTGAGAATTGCACCATGTTTTTATTTGTGGCAACAGCAGAGAATGTGTCGTGTTTTTGTTTTGTTTTGTTTTGGTTTTTTTCAGGTTGTTTTGACAACTGCGTTTCCACAGATTTCAACAATAAGCGAGGCTTTTCACAGATTGCATCTTTACCAACAAGATTAGCTCTCCTTCTTGAAGGCGAGACTTTACCTATGTAGAGAGGCCATCTTGAGTGTTATGAGCTTTCCCATTCATAATTTAGCCATTTACCAGTCTCCTCCTTTTCAAAGTCTCTGGAAAAGCCCCCCTTAGTTGCCTCAATCTGCGCAAATGCAGTAGCTAGAACAACATGATAAAAAGTTTTGTGTATTATTTGAGCAAAACGCTACAAACTGTACATTTTTTTGTCAGATTTGATCAGTTATTTCACCTATGATTTTAAAGTGGTACAGTTTTGAGTTTTTATGTGTCTTCCTATTCAAAGAGATGAGAGCCTGGTCTTGTATGACTGGAAGTAACTGGCTGGATTGCCAAGATGATGTCCGCATGGATGGCTTTTCTTATAAGGACTTTGTACGGACAGCTTCTAGCCGTTTGTTTATTCTTCACCACATACAAATACAGAAAATTGTTTGTTGGATATGAAATGGTCTGTCCTCACTTTCTCAATAAATAAACATCCAAAAAAAGATAAAACCTGCGTTTTTCACTCCTGAGGAGTCAGAAAAGAAACTACAACATAATGTATTTCAAACATGTCCTTGTTAAATTTCACTAAGCATAGCTAATGGTTCACAGGAAACACAAACACATCCATGTTAAGCCCTTTTGAGATGGTCCCTTGGCTAAAGTGTCAGTTTTATTTTTCATTTAGCTAAAAAAAATCACATTGAAACACTTGTATTAAAGAAACAAATCATTATGCATGCTAAAAATGTTAAACGCTTTTTAGATGATCCCTTAATGATTAAAGCGTCTGTGATGTGCATGTCTGATACAGACATTTTTCAAATGTATTTCATTGTGGTTTGCCCTCTGTATTTCAGGAGTGAGAAAATGTAGGTTTGGTCATTTTTTGAGTATTTCATGAGAAATTGATTAGAGAAAGTCAAATATCCAGTGAATGTCCATATAACTGTACTGCACTATCCATAATTCAAAATGATGCTACGTTTTTGGCAGAAGGAATTACCCGTGTTAAACATTTGAGTAAGTATGCCAGGCTTCTTTCCTTTACTTTTTTAGTGTCTATTCTGCAGACCTTCAGCTCATGCCTGCAACCGAATCACAGCTGTGATGTTACCCATGAAAACACACTCTCTTTCGTATTCTATTAGAATATGCCCCCAGACTGCAATCACGAAGGGTTTGTAACGTAATGGGTCTTGAAGTGGCTCTACCACTGAGAACGACCCTTGCTTAATGCCCAACTAAAGGTTTAGTTATATAACTTGGATTACATTAGATTAATCTTGATTAATGGCAGCATACCTCAAACTGAAGTATTAGTACTAAATAGAAATAAAGAGTATGTATAAAATGGGTTACTCATAAAACAGTGATAAAAATGCAATGGCGTCTGCTCTACGCTGTAAAAAATGAAAAGTTCGGTCAACTTAAAATTATAAGTCAATGTAGTTCACAGCGTTCTGGAACTGCACTGATGATCATGAGCGCCATCTTTTAATATCTGACATTTTTCTTGTATTTCATTTTTTCCTTTGATGTCCTAGTTAATTCATTTTTACATGATCGTTTTATAGTCTCTCTCTTTACTGTGTCTTTTAAACTGATATAACATAAATTAACTCCATTCTGCTTCTTTTTCTTCTTCTTCCTCACTATTATCATTATTTTTTTAAGTGCATTCAAGTTGATTCCTGGTGACCATATGGATAGTGTTTGTCCAAAATGTCTTGTCTTTTGTTTGGGTCTTCAGGCTTCTTAATGGCTTGTGCGTAATTCCTCTGACTGTGTCTCTTCATCTTCTCTCATCTCATCTTCTTGCTCTTTTATTTTCAACTATTCCAAGTATCTTCTCATGAATTGGTTCTTTGTGTAATATATCCAAAATAAGAGAGCATCAGTTTGTTGATCTGGGCCGAGTACCACTTATCTGATGAGTGAAGTGTTTGTTTTCTCAATAGTCTTCACCAACACCAAAGTTGTCCAGTAGTCATGTGTGCAGAGAACCGCAGAGAAGACCACTGCCTGGACAGTTATGATCTATGGTTAAAGACACACATCATCATCACATTTGAAGATCTTTTAAAGCTTCTTTATCCTTTGTCTCCCAAGTGCCATCCTTTGTTGTTAATAAAAAGCTGCCCACCATTTCTCTAGCTTCACCATCAAAGGGGAAGTTAGAGGTCTTTCCTGTTGTCATAACCTTAGTCTGATTCATGTTGAGCTGAAGTCTTATCTTTTAACTCTATTATTTTACCTTGATTATAAGGGCCTTCAGATCTTCCCTGGTTTTCCGGTGTTGAAGGTTATAGATGTTTCTTCCACTAGTTTTGAATCTGTGACTCCTCCAGTCCTGCTGCTCTCTTTAACTGTTCTGCATACCGGTTGAACAAGTAAGGTTCTAGAATGCAGCCTTGTCTTACACCTTTGTTAGAGTCTGCTTGTCCATTTTCAGTCATGACTGTGGCTTGTTGATCAGTCTAGACATTCCTCATTAGAACGATTATACAGTTTTATATGGATGACACGTTCGAAAGCTTTCATATAATAACACATGTTGACTTCCTTCTTAAATTCTTTGGCTTTTACAGTTATCCAGCACACATCAGCAATGATATCCCTTGTTCTTCTGTCTTTTCTAAATACCACCTACACATCTAGGAGCTATCTTTAAATGTAAGGCTCTAGTCTGTATTGAATGATCTTGATCATATGATAAGGGAAGTTGTACAATAGTCTGCCTCTTTCCAAAGTTCCTCTTTCTGGCCTCCCTTCTTTGGTATTTGGATATAAACTGACCTCTCCTGACTACTGAGTGGTTTTTCAGGTGTGTTAATGTAATTTGTCCAACACTTTAACCAAAGCTCCCGTCTTGGCAATTTAGCTTTTGGAAAACAATACTGGTTTTTCCACATTTTTTCCACAGTGCAGACAAAACACGCTCCATCTGAGTTTCTGGATAATGTCTCCTTTGTAGGCTTAGCCTCACAGCCGAAATCATAATCTTTGGTCTTCTTCAAGGAAGGTATGGAATCAGCCATATTCTTGCAAATAAAGCCAATGAAAAGTTGTGACTCTAAGATCACTGCTACATGGTAGATCAAGTATCACTTAAAATACTGCCTCTTAAAACATAATTGCTTCTAGACAGTGCCACAAAACGAATCTCACATATAAGGCCTAGCAATATTTGCCTTTCTTCCCTCCTGAACATTCTGCTGAACTTACTTTATGTATAAAGTCACAAGTTGACACCATTGTAATAACATACCACATAAAGCAGATATGTACAAATGAAAAACAACCCGCAGGGCTTTTTATATGTGTGCTAGTCTCAATTGAACAGAGAAGGGAGAACATTGTGTTTCAGGCTTGAGGCAGAGTCAGGCATTACCTTTAAACAGCATGGTTGTTTTCTCAATTCAGAGGATCATTAGCTGCAATTAGTCATTTCTTGTTTTGCTGGTTTGCCACAGGCAATTCTCAGATATTCCAACACAGCAGACTCAGAACTGATTCACATGACCAATATTGCACATTGTATAGACTAAATCTTATAAATCTTAAAATAGAGATGCTATGTGTTTTGGTGTGATATTGTTCTGGGTGATATTGATTAAAGTATTAAAATATTGATTACATTTTATAATACATTACAAGTATGCCATGGTCCATTCTGTGTCCAAATGTCTTTAGGCACCAGCTCATCCAGTGTTTCTTCTGAAAATGAGAGTATTAATAGTTGCTGCTGTGAGGATTTGACAGCATTCAGCCACAAGAGCATTTGGGAAGTCAGGTACTGATTTTGGAAGATTAGTTCTGGATCATAAACTCCACTCCAACATGTCCCAAATGTATTGGATAGAGCTCCATCACTCCACTGCTTCACAGCCCACCGCTAGTGAGCTTTATGCCCCTCTAGCTCAAGCTTAGCATCATGTCATGGTCAGGGATGGGGGAGTAGCTAAGTAGCGCACTGCTTTTTGTAGCTAGCTACAAATTTTAGTAGCTAATAGCTGTAGCCTCTACAGTTGTATGAAATGTAGCTAGTAGCTGTAGCAGCTACAAATTTTTGTGTAGCTATAGTGAATTTTTTTCCCTACAATTTTGCTACAGGCTTCAGTCAATCCATGCCCAATGAACCACAGAACGCGGTCGTTAACTGGGCTGGTACCGACTGTGCAAACCTGGCTGAGCCACGGACAGCGCGAGCAAACTGGCACGTGCTCGCCCCACACGCTGTTCACCCCTTACTAGTAAGCTTTACTCAGGAATCGCAACCAAAATGTTAACGTTTTGTCAAAAATCAAACCAGGAGGCTCAACTTTTTTCTGTCCGTTATACCGTCTTGACTGTAAGTATATCTCAGTATGTGCTGATGTACAGGCTGAAAATATAAACCCAAACCCAGACTTACTGCTCTGCTTTAACCTTTAGCTCAGCTGTAGCCGCTTTTCTCGCATCTCTGGAAACTTCTCTGGAAAGAGAAGCTCCATCTCCAACAATAGGGTGGTTGTCTGTAGAATGAGATTATAAACAAAGAAGAGGAAGAGAGTGAAGACAGAGCCAAAGATTAGATGGTGGAAGCTGAAGGAGGAGGATGGTTGTAGGCAGTTCAGGGAAAAATTGCAACAGGTCCTTGGGGGCAGTGAGGAGCTACCTGAGGACTGGGAAACTACAGCTAAGGTGGTGAGAGAAACTGGCAAGAATGTGTTGGGTGTTTCGTCTGGTCAGAGGAAAGAAGACAAGGAAAGTTGGTGGTGGAATGAGGAAGTCCAGGAGAGTATTCAGAAGAAGAAGGCAGCTAAGAAAAAGTGGGATAACCAGAGAGATGAAGGAAGTAGGCAGGAGTACTGTGAGATAGTGGATCAGGAAGTGCAGAGAATTAGTAAGGTGGAAGTGAGGGCAGCTTTAAAAAGGATGAAGAATGGAAAGGTTGTTGGTCCAGATGACATACCTGTGGAGGTATGGAGATGTTTAGGAGAGAAGGCAGTGGACTTTTTAACCAGGTTGTTTAACAAAATCCTGGAGAGTGAGAGGATGCCTGATGAGTGGAGAAGCAGTGTACTGGTCCCTATTTTTAAGAACAAGGGAGATGTGCAGTGCTGCAGTAACTACAGAGGTATAAAGTTGATAAGCCACACCATGAAGGTGTGGGAAAGAGTTGTTGAAGCAAGGCTCAGGCAAGAGGTTCACATCAGTGAGCAGCAGTTTGGTTTCATGCCCAGAAAGAGTACCACAGATGCAATTTTTGCATTGAGAGTGTTGGTAGAGAAGTACAGAGAATGTCAGAAGGAGCTACATTGTGTCTTTGTGGATCTAGAGAAGGCATATGATAGGGTGCCAAGACAGGAACTGTAGTACTGTATGAGGAAGTCAGGTGTAGCTGAAAAGTATGTTAGGGTGGTGCAGGACATGTATGAGTATAGTGAGACAGTGGTGAGGTGTGCAGTTGGAGTGACAAATGGTTTCAAGGTGAAGGTAGGGTTACATCAGGGATCAGCTTTGAGCCCCTTCTTGTTTGCAATGGTGATGGAAAGGTTGACAGATGAGGTCAGGCAGGAGGCTCCATGGGTCATGATGTTTGCAGATGACATTGTAATCTGTGGTGAGAGTAGAGAGCAGGTGGAAGAGAATCTGGAGAGGTGGAGGTTTGCACTGGAGAGCAGAGGAATGAAGGTCCGTAGAGACAAGATGGAATACATGTGTGTGAATGAGAGGGAGGCAGGTGGAAAGGTGAAGATGCAAGGAGTAGAGGTCGTAAAGGTGGATGACTTCAAATATCTTGGGTCAACCATTCAGAGCAATGGACAGTGCAGAAAAGAGGTGAAGAAGAGGGTGCAGGCAGGATGGAGTGGGTGGAGACGGGTGTCAGGGCTGATGTATGACAGAAGGATAGCAGCAAGAGTGAAAGGGAAGGTTTACAAGACAGTAGTGCGTCCTGCTATGATGTATGGTTTGGAATCTGTGGGTCTGTCTAAAACACAGGAGGCTGAGCTGGAGGTAGCGGAGATGAAGATGCTGAGATTTTCGTTGGGAGTGACAAGGATGGACAAGATTAGAAATGAGCAGATCAGAGGGACAGTGAAGGTGGAGCAGTTTGGAGATAAAGCCAGAGAGGCCAGGTTGAGATGGTTTGGACATGTGTTGAGGAGGAATAGTGGATATATTGGGCAAAGAATGTTGGAGATGGAGCTGCCGGGCAGAAGGAGAAGAGGTAGACCTCAGAGAAGGTTTATGGATGTAGTGAAGGTGGACATGGAGATGGCTGGTGTAAAAGTAGAGGAGGCAGTGGATAGGGCAAGATGGAGGCAGATGAACCGCTGTGGCGACCCCTAAAGGGAGCAGCCGAAAGAAGAACATTGAAGATCTACCTTTGTTTTTTGTCCATCCCTAATCTTACTTTATCATAAACCAACCTATGCTAACTGTCAGTTAAAAATTTTTTTGTCGCTTCTCTGGGATCAGAGCAATATTCTGGTTTTGTTGTTTGTTCACCTGCTATGTGAGCTTTTCTGTGCAGTGAGCAAGACAGTAATTGTACTGCTCCTGGAAAAATCTCATACTGCTGCCAGTGTGTTATTTCAAGTATTGAAGATGTGTCAGTTTCTTTTCACAGAAACATGGTGACTGTGTAAAGTGCCCACTCTAAGATAAGCAATGCATTGAATTTTCACTTGAATAAAATATATGAGCACTGTTTTGTAAACAAAATGTACTTAGGTTTGTTAATATATGCTTTAATTTAATACATTTTATTCATGTGGGAGTGATGTATCCAAATGCATTAAGTCAAATTCAGTGCATTACTTATTTCAGTGCAAAGTTCTGTTGGCAGCTGGATGTGGTTTTTAGATAATCGCTCTCCATGATGAGTACCTATCATACCTCATATCCTCCCCTCCTCATATTCAGGCCACTCTCGGGGCAAATATGTTTTCTCTCTCTGTCATGATCATAAATTATGCTTCTTTTACACCAAGACAGTGGAAGATTTCAGTGCACGTTTTAGTTTGGTTAAGTGTTTGTTTTGCTTTAGTCTTTCTAGTCTTTAACAAGGTGGCATCTTGGCAGAGAAGAACTAGAGGAGGCCATTATTTCTGCTTCAGGAGTTCTTTTTATATGGCAGAAGGCAGAAAGGCCACTGAAAAACTGTCCAAATAGCAGGGAGGGTCACCTCTAGCCATAGGACTCCTCTCTATGGTAGACTCTCAACCCACACCCCAACACATAATAACACACAGACAACATATAAACACATCTCAAGCTAATAAACAACAGCAGCAGCAACAAATGTCTCTTTTCATTGGGGTCTGATAGAGTGCACCACAGCTTTGCACACCCCTTCTGTAACACATAGCAAGCAGCAGCTGCCACAACAAATACTTACAATAAATACAATAAATATTTTCAGTTGCTGAGCATCTCAGCAACCTCAGCTCTCTCAAATAGCTTCTACATTTGTTTGCAGTTCAATAAAGATGACATTATTTGTCAAAAAATTCAAATTCATTCTAAAGGCCATGCATTTTTCTTCCCCGTTGACTTGAAAGGAATGATAAAACTTCTGTCCTTTTGCTTCTCCTCCTTGTTTATTTATCTGTGAATTAAGAGATACTTGAAACATTTTACCTCTCACAATGGCAAGCTTACCTTTCAGAATGGCCGCTGCTTCATCAGTCACTCCTTTGGACTGACTCGCTTTGGAGTGACTGAATGATCAACACCAGCAGCTGTTGCCGTCAATAGGTTAGAGATACAGCATCTATACCATTTCTGGCATATCAGCATTAACCCAGAGGAATAGTATTTCACAAAGTGATGTAGTAGGTGGCCATAGGATAAATTAATATCAGGATGAAGTGCTACTGTTGTGAATAGTCAGATGAGAAGCCAACATATCACAGTCATTTGACAGAAATGCTGGGGACAAGTTGAGTCAGATCATCCATATCACTTTGTACAGAAATGACACAATTATTACAAGTTATCTTAGTTAACTGAAGGAATCCTAGGAATTTATGTCCATTTAGCCTCAGGTTTATTAACCTGTTTTACGTGTCCAGTACAGGCATGTAAATGCAGGTTTGTGACAGATATCTATGAGGCGGAAACTGCAAATGAAAACTATAGGTTTGGTTAATTTTATTCAATTTAAAACAAAACAACGTTTTATTTTCTGCCGTTCTGTATTTATTTTTATTTGTAAGTAGGCCCTTTATCCTAATTCGATTTAGACGTTTAAGCTGGTAACAGTCTGGATGATGTTTTTCTTCTTTTTCCCGGAGAACACAATGTCTATGATGTAGGTGGCGTTTCTGTGCATGAATGCTGTACATTCAATATCTTGTATTTGTACTTTCTTTATTTCAATACAGGTCAAAGAGGATTTATAAATCATTGCTTTTTATTTTGTATTTAAACAGGTTTATAATGATAATAGTAATATAAATAATAAATATAATAATGTAGCATCCCGCTACTCTCAGCCATGGCTGTGAGAGGCTTGGGAGGAGTGACCACACATAGGGCCATGTGAGGGCGCTAATGGGAGGCACACATTTCCCATAATAAAAGGGTTTAAATGCTCTTTAATGTTGTTGTTCTTTGATTTGAGGTGTGTGTGTTGCTATAGAGGGGCAGATTTACTAAGAAAGGGCCTGATTACAGACAGTCTACTGACACTTTGCACCAATGTTTGTAGAGGTATTCTGGAATCAATTTTGACCAATTTTAACAGCTTTTTAAATTAAATGAAATAAGTGACCCTTATTAGTGCCACAGTGGGGAAATTTCACCTCCATATTTTGACCCATCCATACAATGTTAATTGTTTTTTTTTCATGTGTTGTGAGTTATTTTTAGTTATTTTGTGTGAGTTTAGACTCTTATCATTTGAGCAGTTTCTCTGCAGAGTTCTGCAAATGCCTAAACGTCTGAGTTCATGATTCCATCAATAAACACAAGCTCACCAACACCCCTGTAAGAAAAACAGCTCCAGAGTTTGATAAGCATTGGTGCAGTGTGCAGTTTGAAATATCATTTTGTTAAGCATTTTATGAAGTGACCTAAAAAACCTATTCAAAGTTCACAATTTTTAGTGTTCAAGTACATTTTGAGGCCACAGTACATTTCAAATGCAGCTGTAGGAGATCTTGACTGATGCTATACTGTGGAGAACTGTGACAACTAATATATTAAACTCTGAAATAGCTTTAAGGTCAGTACAAAATAAAATAGCTGCTAAAGTAATAATGTTACAGGATTATTAACAGCAGTTATACCTGTAGATCTTGTCAGTTCTTTTCAGTCTCTTGTTGCTATATTCTGAAGAAACTCTTCTATAACTGGTCTTAAACGTATAAGCAAGTAAAAGAAAAATGAGAAGTAGAGCACTGAGTGATTTAAGCACAGAATGCAGTGTTGAATGGACAAGTCACGTGGAGAAGTTGAAATCAATCTTCTCATTTCACTTCTTAGAGCTCGGTTCCATGTTCCTTGCTTTCTTTGATGAAACTGCACGCAGGAGATGATGATCTTTCCCTCAGCTTCTTCTGTTTTCTGCTATTTGCTGTCCAATCCACAACTGAGAGTTCTCAACTTTGACATATTTGGCTGTGGAAAGCTCATTATATGTGTATGGATAGATGTAAAGTACCACAGGTAGTCTGCCATGGATCCCCCACAAAGCTTTTAAGCATAAGCCAGTTGGAAGTACTTGTTTTTTCCCATAGATTTACCAAGAAAGGGACTTAATACAGACAGTATACTGCCACTTTGCACCAGTGTTTGTAGAGTTGTTCTGAAATCAAGGGTATTAATATGGGGTTTATTCTCCTTTCCTACTCTCCTGAGAAAGCTTTGAAGCTCAGAAGATTTGATTACATTCAGCCACAATAGCATTCGTGAGGTCAGTTACTGATGTTAGATGATTAAATGCCACTTAGCTCATGCCAATATAGCGAATTGCAGTTCCACTGCTCTGTAGCTGATGCTTGGCCATGGCCATGGCTAAAAACCATTGAAAAACAGTTGTAGATAGCCGTTGATTGATTTTGATAACTTAATAGGATTTATATAGCAGGTGTGTGGACTCAAGTCATGTGACTTGGAGTCTGACTTGAGTCATGAATTTGATAAGTCGCCTCGACAAAATCGAGAAATACTTGTGTCTTGATTTTGACTTAGACTTTAACTCGAACTTTGTCTTGGACTTTGACTCTGACTTGAGCCCAGTGTGGAAGAGACATGGACAGAGTCTGACTGTAGATGGGACTCTACACACCTGCTTACTTTTTGTGTGAATGGATTTGTTTTCTGATATAAATCGCATATACAACAACATCATCAACTGTCCGTTGTGCTTAAGTGTTGCTTATTTCATTTCAGAAGACACATGAAGGGTTTAGAATTTAAGTCTGCTTCCATAAGCTAGAAACAAGTGGAGCATCAATAGGCCCTTGCTCAG
Organism: Pygocentrus nattereri; assembly: GCF_015220715.1. Taxonomy (NCBI): domain Eukaryota; kingdom Metazoa; phylum Chordata; class Actinopteri; order Characiformes; family Serrasalmidae; genus Pygocentrus; species Pygocentrus nattereri. The sequence continues at coordinate 32,046,434 of NC_051213.1, read as the reverse complement.
TGCTTTTCCAAGAGAAACGTACCAGGCAAACTGACCATTTTCCTCATGGTAGCAAAACAAAAGAAACAAAGTGCTCTCTGACCAGTTTTAACAGGTTCTGAAAGTAAAACAAGCAAGCATTAATTGAATTAACTACTAACATGCTGTAACAAGCTATAGTACTGTTATCATTTTTCTCTGCTAAAATGGTCTTAAATTAGCTGAAGAATTAGGACTTCAAGATAAGACTTGAGACTTGCCTGTACAGACTTGGCACTTGGATTAATTAATCAATCAATCAATCAACCTTTATTTTGACTCGGAAGTACATTGAGGGCAACCCTCATTTTCAATGTAGCCAAGCATTTACAAAAACAGGGATTGACATGACAAAGAAAATAATAACTACATTTAATCATTTTAAATTAAAAGAAAATTTTAAATAACAGTGAATAAAAGATAAAAGTAGATAAAAATAGAACTTGAGATTTAAATGATAAAAAATTAAGATCAAAAGTAGATAAGAAATTAGTAAGGTAATAATACAATATCACAAATTTAAAAAGTAATGATAAAAACTATTAAAAATAAAATGAGAGGAAATAAATAAATAAAGATAAAAAACTAAGGAGAACTAACACAAAAATAAAAGTTATGAATAAATATGATTAAGTAAAACAGGTACAGGCTGTCTGTAGGTGGTTTGATATTAAAAGTTTAAAATGACTGAGTGACACCAATGAGCTGAGTTTTAGTGTGTCCTGTAGTGAATTCCAGCTCACTGGTGCACTGTGACTAAAAGCAGATTTTCCCAGTTCAGTAAAAATTCTTGGTACCTGGCAGCTGATCCAATTACTGGAGCGAGTCTGATAATTACTGTTATTTGTATTCATCAATGAAGTGATGTATTCTGGCAAATGGCCAGAGAGTGTCTTATAAATAAAAATCAACCAATGTGTTTCCCTTCGTACCGTTAAAGAGGGCCACCCAACTTTTGCATACAGCTCACAGTGATGAGTTCTGTACGGATCTCCAGTGATGAACCTCAGGGCAGAGTGATACACTGGGTTTAGTAATTTGAGAGAGCTGGAGGGAGCATATTTATAGATAACGTCACCATAGTCCAGCACTGATAGTAAAGTTGCTTCAACTAGTCTTTTCCTGGCATGCATGGAGAAACAGGACTTAAGTCTATAAAAATAACCCAGCTTCTGTCTGCATTTACTGACTAGTTTAATTATGTGTGGTATAAAACTGAGTTTATCATCCAGCCATATGCCAAGGTATTTATATTCTGTGACTCTCTCAATAGTGGATCCTGCCAGGGTAGTAATATTTACAGTACTAAAATCAGTATTAAAAGATCTGGAAAACAGCATGAACTTAGTTTTCGTGGCATTTAAAACTAATTTTTAATTATGGTCCAGCCCATCTTCTCCAGTGGCTTTTCGTGGATTAATTTTAGCCAGGGCATTAGCAACTAAATATGGAGAAAATGGCTGGAGTGAGAAAAGACCATGCGTTTTAGAAATAGTAGAGCTGAGATTAGTTTTATTCAATAGGTAAGACTTGACTCTTTTGACTTGGGACTTGATTCAGGACTTGAGTGTCAAGACTTGAGACTAATTTGGTACTTGCAACTTGGTGACTTGTTCCCACCGATATAGTTTCTTAGTAATTCTATGTTTTTATTGTTAGGTGGCTGCTGTGATATTTCTGGTAGTTGCTGTGGTGTTGCTATGCAGTTGTTAAGGTATTCCATCTGCTTACTAAGGAATTACTTGTCAGTTGTTAGGTGGTTGCCAATTCACTGCTATGGTATTGATGGTTGCTAAGGTGTTGCTAAGCAGTTCCTGAAGGGTTCAAGGTGGTTGCTAAGGTGTGACTAAGTTGATGCTATTTTATCTTAGGTGATTACTTGGTGGTTGCTAGGATGTTCCTAAGCACTTCATATGTTGTTCCAGGTGGTTGCTAGAGTGTTGCTATGTGGTTGCTATGGTGTTGGATGTGATTGCTAGAAAGTTGTTATGTAATTACTATAGTCTCTATGGTACTATGGTTTCTAATGGTTGCTAGTTGTTACCAAATTGTTCCAGGTAGTTGTTAGGGTATTGCTATGTGGTTGATATGGTATTTGTTGGATTTGCTCAATGACTGCTGTGGTTTTACAAGTGTTTGCTAGTAAGTATGTATATTTGTATGTAATGTCTTTGAGACCAGTGTGAGAGGTGTCCATTGTGATATAGCAGTTAGATTTGTATTTTCTGAGCATTTCACTATTCATTTCCTATGGGGAAAGATATTTTTGGAACAAATGCTGCATGAAAATTGTACATCTGATTAGAAAAACACAAGAACACTAGACTCTATGATTGTGCAAAGTTTGGTGGTTCTCATTTTCTTTGTCAAGTCAGTTAAATGTTATGTTTGTCCTCCCCCTCTCACCACCCGCACCTATAATTGAGCAAAAACACTGAGCTTGTTTAGAGACACTCCCTGCTTCACTGAGAAATGCACCACAGTACTAAGAGAAAATGAGTTATAATCTCCAGTTTGCTTTGACTGACAAACCTCTCAAATCACCAGTGTTTAATTACTAATCAGTAGTGTGCCCTCTGTCAGTTGTCTAGGTCTTTGTGTCTATAGCTTTTCCCCCATAGGTGGCACTATGTATTCATTCTATGAAAGGATTATAAGTATCAGAATGTGTGAAGGAAGAAGGGGTTGATTTGGTCAGAGTTGTGGTTGTGTGAGCTATAGATCTCAATATAGACACATCTGTGTGTGACTTTAGCTCCCCCTGGTGGATCTATCACAAAAACATAAAGAGGAAACCCAACAAACACATTCAAACCTAGGTACTGGGTTAGTGTGGCATACCTGTGGATGATTGTTGGAAGACTAAAAAGTAGTCCTTTTTTTACACTGCTGTAGAACAGAATCCCCCATTCACACCATCTTATTTGGTTTATCAGCTCTTTTTCTCAACTTTCTAAAACATATGGAAGTCCATTCTAACCACGTTGCCTTTATCTTTTCCCTTTTTCTCTGGTCCTGGCAGCAGTATGTTAAAATATGTATTCAGTATCTTGAAATATTGATTTAGTATCTTGAAACAGTCACTTATTTTCTCAAAACATTGATTTAGTATCTTGAAACATTCGCTGCATGTCTTGACTCATTTTCAAAATAATGATAAAGTTATTACATTTCAAGAAAGTAAGTAAAAAAATATTTTGGAATAGTAATAATTACAAGTCATTATTTTGATAGTCATTATTTTCAAATGAAGTCATTATTTTGACACAATGCTGCCAGAAATAGAGAAGGAGGGGAAAAAACATAGGGATTCAGTAGAAATGTGCTTCCATAAAAACAAGTGCCAACACTAGAACGCTGTGGTTTATTTGGGAAATTCTAGTTATGACTGCCGTGACCTTAACCGTAGCTGTATCTTGTAAATGTTGTGTTATTACAGCCTTAGGTGTACACTGTATGCTGAAGTGGTTCCCCATTATGCAGTTAGTTTTTCAGATAGCTACGTCTCCAGCCTTTATCATTCCACATTATCTCTAACCGACCAGGCAGGTCACTCTGCCTCTGTTCCCGCTTCCAGTGTCTCTAACAGCTCCTTCTATAATTGGTGCAATATATCTAGTATCTAGATACCGGTCAACACCAGCAATGCTCTGCAGTTAAAGAAGTAGAAATGAAAAGACCGATGCTGTGACTACATGGTTTGGTCTGAGTCACAGAACTTCGCTTTGGCAGAGATCCTTTGGCTAAAATGCTGTATAAATATCAATTTGTATTTCATTAGACATTGCACAGTCAAGATCAGTAGCACATTTTAAGCCTGAGATCAATTAGAATTAATCACACCACTGAATGCCAGCACACATTTCCTAATATTTTATGAGTAAGAATGCCCTGGCATAGATCAAGCATAGCTCAAAAAGGACTTTTCCTTTGGGCTTTTCTATTAGGGGTTTAATTAGCCTACGTAATGCGATGATCACCACATTTACATGCATTCCAGCTGAAATTTCACCACTGAATTGAACAGATACAGAAAAAAATCTGAAATAAAATTTCATCGCTTGCACTGATCTGTGTATAAAATGATGGTCTCAATGGCCCTAACAATAAATCCATAATGCAGCCTGTAAAGGGGTATGATCTAGGTTACTTATCTCTTTGTAAAGTGTAAAAACTCTATCATTGGCGCTGTAGATCAGTTAAGCATATAGATTTAGCTCTGGCATTAGGTGAAACTCCACAGGCTCCCACTGAGCTATCTCTGCTCTTTTATAGCAATGCTTGCTAGGTTGCACATGTAACGTTCAACCTGATATTTAGAGTCACCGCATAATGTTGAGTTTCTGGCTTAAGCTACTGAGCTGGACAATGAAACCAGGCAGGTTTGATAAATCAATGCACTCATTGACCACACAACAAAACACTACACTGGATCTATCCTAGCTTTGTGATTCTGACCGTTCATACACATACAAATTCATTATCACTAGGTGTGCTGATTAAAAACTGAATTTTAAATTGTTGCCCTCTGTAATCCATAGAGAATACCAGCACTGAGTCGTTAGCCTGTAGTGCTTCACCAGGTTGGGGAACACTTGTTCTGGACCACACCTCCATGCAGATCATTTCTTTATATTCTTGGGTCTTTGCTTGTGGACTGTCCTCTTTAATACACTTCAAAGCTTTTCAGATGGGCTCAAACAAGAAAACTGGGCGACCCTTTGCATCTCTGTGTTCCCGCAACTATTTCTGTGGGGATTTTGATGTGTGTTTGGGTTCATTATCTTCCTGAAATGTCCACCTACAGAAAAGTTTCAGCCTCTTCACAGTGGCAAACTTTGGGCTAAAATACGCTAAGCTAACTATTACCTTTTATAGAACTTTTTTATAACCATTTCCTAATCTGTGCAGCTCCACTGCCTTCTGAGTTGTCAGCTATTTGGTTTTATTATATTATGTATTAATTATCAAAGAGATGTCCTGGAGATAGCAGCATTAAAAAGAGAGATTCTTCCATCTAGGATGAAAATTCTTTGCTTTGTTTAAAATATTCTTTACAGGCGCCAATAATTTTGTCTTGTGTGTTTTGATTTCTATTAGATGAATAGTAATCAATTTGTCTAGACATTTTAATTAATATTTGAAAGATCATATTCATTATTTATTGTATATGATTGTTTTTGCCTAGTTTATTAAGGGGTCCCAATGATTCTGGAGTTGACTGTACTATGTAGTATATACTTACAAGTGTCAAACAAAGTGAAACATTCAAGCATCTGTCAATTTAATGTTGTACGTATGAAGTTGATGGACACGAATGTCCCATAATACAATGCAAATGTATCATAGGCTACATTTACACAGCAGGTAAAAGTGGCCCAAATTTGATTTTCTTTTTCTTTTTTTTTTTTTTTGCCTGTTTACACTATCAGTCTGAACAGATCATGTTCCTAAACCGACAAACAGTCATGACGACTAGCGAACACTAGACGCACCCGGATTCGTCTTCACCAGCATCACATGAGTGACTATGAAGTTCCAGTGGTTGACAGCTGGGCTCATCACCCACAGTGTTTTCGAGTTCGCCGTAAACAGGGCGCGTTATTTGGCCACTTCTTTGGTTCGTGTCCTTGGATACTTTAATAACACAACATTTACAAGATGCTGCTTTGGTTAAGGCCACGGCAGCCAGACATACACATTGCTTGCGTTATGTCAACACGTCTGCCATATTAGTCCAGAGAAGACTGGGTTGTAAACAGAGACAAGTAAACAGGAGAGCTGCATTTTTTCTGGATTAAAAACACCATAAAGTACATTTCTCAACCGAGTCATTTAACATTCGCGGGTTTATGATCTATGTGGAGTACAAAAAAAATGTTTATTATAATCGATGCTAGACACTGAGGGTGGCTCACATGAACTCAATTATGTGGACAAAATTAATTCATTGTCATAAGGAATTGTAGAAACTCATGATATGAGTAGATTGTTATAAAAAATGGTTAGAAGGAAAACACCAATATAGATCAAAATCTCAATTATGGGCAAATTAGTTTCTATAGTAAAGTCTCAGCTTTCATTGCTATCTAGTGTTATTGCTAATGTTAGCTATTAATATTCTGAGTCTTGGCTCTCAGCATACTGTTATAATGGGTCAATACAACCAAAAACAATTGTTCAGTCTTGCTTATGAAAGGTTTTTCCCCCAAGATTTGGTCTGGATTGTATGATGGTTTGTTCAGTTCCAGGTCACAGGTGTAGTACACTGAATGCTGAAGTGGTTCCCCATATTCAGTTAGTTTTTCAACAAGCTACTTGGCTAGCCTTAATTATTCCACATTATCTCCAACTGACCAGGCAGGTCACTCTGCCTCTGTTCCCTCTTTCATTGTCTCTAAAAGCTCCTTCTATGATTGGTGCCTTTTAGTGTCTAGATATTGGACACCATTAGCAGTGCTCTGCAGTTAAAGAAGTTGAACAGTGTGATTGTACATTTATATGGCTTCCATACTTTAAAATTCATTGTGAAAAGAACAAAATGTTCTACTAAGCGGCATTTATTTTAAACGTTCAAACCATTCAACCATTCAAAGACTTCATTTTGGCAAAGTATTATTTGAAAGGTTGCTGTGTCATTCAGATGATTATAGTTCAAGCAGTTTCTTTACAGACGTCTGCAGGTTTGTATGCAAAATGTTTTGGTACGTTGAGTTTATGATCCCATCAATGCTTGATCAAAAACTATTGGTGTTAATAGGGAGTTTGCCCCCCTTTTACTGCAGTGACAGCCTACTCTTATGGGAAGGCATGATACTAGATGTTGGAACACAGGTGTGTGGATTTGATTGCATTCAGTCACAGAAGCATAAGTGAGGTCAGGTACTGTTGTTGGGGGGGCTTGTTATGCTGATAGAGAAAATGACCTATTTGGTTTAATAATTGTGCAAAGGGTACTTTTTTAAAAAGTAGTTTTAAAATATATGTTTGGAGCCACTGTTTATGCAAGGTTAGGTAATAAGGTAGCACTCCTCTTTGGGACCCTCTAATAAACAGGTAACAAAAACTAAAAAATTAACAAATAAAAAATTGTGAGTTTTTTTGACAAAACAATTTGTGGTTGAATTTACATAGTAGTTCCAAAATAGACTATAAGACCGCAGCTTGCTTTGACATACATTTCTCCAGCTTCACCACATGAGCTCACTTTTTGTTTGTGTAAAACAATTTGCTCACTATAATACTGAACACCTGATGAAGCCATTTTCAGAAATGGACAAGAAAGTCTATTTTATTTTATTCTATTCTAAAATGCCACTATTAACTTTAGTTTACAGTACGTATTTTATAAAATTAGAGCTCAGTATAGAATTGGTTCAAAGACCCATGACTGTACATGCCTGTACTCCTGCCATGCATGCACTCAATTAAAGTGAAATATTCTTATTCAGTACATGCCTTCCTGTCTACTGTACATAGGCTTTCAGATATCGTAGCTTATCTAAGACATCCCTCTGAGTGTGCACTCAACCTCAGCCCACCCTGTCTGCCCTCCCCCGGCCACCCGTCTCTCCTCCTCGACTTCAAGCCTTGTATGGACAAGATGAGTACAGAATAGGAAGTGCTTCTCAAGCCTGCACTTCCTCCTCACTGAGTGTATGTGTTATTTGTGTAATTTTTCACAGACCATTTTCACACTAATAGTGATGTTGAACCAAATTTCATCTCATCTAACATACAGCGTGAGGCAGCGACTGTTTTCTGAGAACATAACATACATGTTTTCTGAGAACATAACATCACTGTCAATACCTCTTCCCTTTTTTCGGCCTTTATTTTGTACACCATTCAACAACACCAGCTGTCCTTTACACTGTTGTGTAGACATGATAAATGGACCAGTAGCAGTCATCCAAAATTACATGGAGTAAAATCTCCAGCGAGGGTTATTTCAGCCTGAATCAGGGCTGCCCAAGGTGTGGTCCACAGGCTAAAGTTGACCTGTGAGGGCATTTGATTTGGCCCACCAGAAAATTATGCTAACCCCACCTGCTCTCCAAATAAGAAAACAGATATTTTTAAACTGTGTAAAACTTTGGTCATATTTCCCTTGTAAAATAATTTTTCTGATGTAACCCTAATAACAAAATATATTGGTAACACTTCATAATAACAGACCATCACGCATTATAATCTAACAGTTTGATAACAAGTGTTATTAATAAACAGTATATATTAATATTATGTTAATATAATTTAGTTAAAATAAAAATAAAAATATCACATCTCCTTTGAGACAGCTCAAGTGAAAATCATTTAATGTAGTAACAGTTTGGAGTAACACATTGAATACAGCCTCAAAAGTGTGAGGCACTCATGAGTAATGATGAGTTATGGCAGGGCTTTGTTTGAGTATGTCCTTTTAAGTCGTTGTCACAGTTGGTCGAGACCCTCCACTAGTGCCCTGGTCACAGCTTGTGAGAGCATATGGTAGGAAAAAAAAACAGCTGTGGAGCCCAGCCCTGCAAGCCCTCCCAGCTTAATTACAGCTGTCTACCTCCTCAGCATTCGCTCCCAATTACTCACTAGTCAAAGCTTTTCACTGAGCATTCCCAGCTCATTACATATTAAACACCTTCAGAGGGCACTTTCATCTCAGTGGCATTATTTGAAAGCTGCTTTAAATGGAAATGGACCTTATTTAAACCATGTTTAGCTACATGTCTCCAGTCAAAATTATACATATCATCGCATTTAAGAGACAAAAATGTCAGCACATTACATCAGCGTGCACCAGCAGACAGGGAAAATCATATTAACCAATAATATCATGATTCTGAAGCAAATCAGGGGAAGCAAACACATTAGGGGTGTACTTTGTGTACTTCTGGTGCCGGTCCCAAGCCCGGAAAGGAAGCAAGCCCAGGTACATTGGAGGTGGATTCAAATTGTTCTATCATGGTGTAGAGAGGAAGAGAAATGGAGTAGGGATAATCCTAAAGGAACAGCTTGTGAAAAGTGTTCTGGATGTAAAGAGAGTGTCAGACAGGATCATGAGCCTGAAGTTGGAGGTTGATGGTGTAATTTTGAATGTGGTCAGTTCATATGCACCACAGGTTGGTTGTCAGTTAGATGAGAAAGAGGAATTTTATTAGTGATTAGTGATTGGTGCAGACTTCAATGGACATGTTGGTGAAGGGAACAGAGGGGATGAAGAGGTGCTGGGTATGTATGGTGTGAAAGACAGAAATGCGGAAGGTCAGATGGTTGTAGGTTTTGCAAAGAGAATGGAAATGGCTGTGGTGAACATGTATTTTCAGAAGAGGGAAGAACACAGGGTGACATACAAGAGTGGAGGGAGGTGCACACAGGTGGATTATATCCTTAGCAGGAGATGCCACCTAAAGGAGATTGGAGATTGTAAAGTGGTACCAGGGGAAAGTGTAGCAAGGCAGCATAGGGTGGTTGTCTGTAGAAAGATTAGAAACAAAGAAGAGGACGAGAGTGAAGGCAGAGCCAAAGATTAGATGGTGGAAGCTGAAGGAGGAGGGTGGTTACAGGCAGTTCAGGGAAAAATTGCAACAGGCCCTTGGGGGCAGTGAGGAGCTACCTGAGGACTGGGAAACTACAGCTAAGGTGGTGAGAGAAACTGGCAAAAATGTGTTGGATGTTTCGTCTGGTCAGAGGAAAGAAGACAAGGAAAGTTGGTTGTGGAATGAGGAAGTCCAGGAGAGTATTCAGAAGAAGAAGGCAGCTAAGAAAAAGTGGGATAACCAGAGAGATGAAGGAAGTAGGCAGGAGTACTGTGAGGCTAGTCGCATAGCAAAAAGAATGGTGGCAAAAGCAAAGGCTCAGGCCTATGATGAGCTGTATGAGAGGCTGGACAGTAAAGAAGGAGTAAAGGACTTGTATCGTTTGGCTAAACAGAAGGATAGAGCTGGAAATGATGTACAGCAGGTTAGGCTGATAAAGGATAGAGAGGAAAATGTACTAGTGAGTGAACAGAGAGTGTTGAGTAGATGGAAGGAGTACTTTGATGAACTAATGAATGAGGAAAACGAGAGAGAGAGGAGGACAACGGGGAGAGATAGTGGATCAGGAAGTGCAGAGAATTAGTAAGGTGGAAGTGAGGGCAGCTTTAAAAAGGATGAAGAATGGAAAGCCAGTTGGTCCAGATGACATACCTGTGGAGGTATGGAGATGTTTAGGAGAGAAGGCAGTGGACTTTTTAACCAGGTTGTTTAACAAAATCCTGGAGAGTGAGAGGATGCCTGATGAGTGGAGAAGCAGTGTACTGGTCCCTATTTTTATGAACAAGGGTGATGTGCAGAGCTGCAGTAACTACAGAGGTATAAAGTTGATGAGCCACACCATGAAGGTATGGGAAAGAGTTGTTGAAGCAAGGCTAAGGCGAGAGGTTCAGATCAGTGAGCAGCAGTTTGGTTTCATGCCCAGAAAGAGTACCACAGATGCAATTTTTGCATTGAGACTGTTGGTAGAGAAGTACAGAGAAGGTCAGAAGGAGCTGCATTGTGTCTTTGTGGATCTAGAGATAGCATATGATAGGGTGCCAAGACAGGAACTGTGGTACTGTATGAGGAAGTCAGGTGTAGCTGAAAAGTATGTTAGGGTGGTGCAGGACATGTATGAGTATAGTGAGACAGTGGTGAGGTGTGCAGTTGGAGTGACAAATGGTTTCAAGGTGAAGGTAGGGTTACATCAGGGATCAGCTTTGAGCCCCTTCTTGTTTGCAATGGTGATGGAAAAGTTGACAGATGAGGTCAGGCAGGAGGCTCCATGGACCATGATGTTTGCAGATGACACTGTAATCTGTGGTGAGAGTAGAGAGCAGGTGGAAGAGAATCTGGAGAGGTTTGCACTGGAGAGGAGAGGAATGAAGGTCCGTAGAGACAAGACGGAATACATGTGTGTGAATGAGAGGGAGGCAGCTGGAAAGGTGTAGATGCAAGGAGTAGAGGTCATAAAGGTGGATGACTTCAAATATCTTGGGTCAACCATCCAGAGCAATGGACAGTGTAGAAAAGAGGTGAAGAAGAGGGTGCAGGCAGGATGGAGTGGGTGGAGACGGGTGTCAGGGTGATGTGTGACAGAAGGATAGCAGCAAGAGTGAAAGGGAAGGTTTACAAGACAATGCGTCCTGCTATGATGTGTGGTTTGGAGACTGTGGCTCTGTCTAAAAGACAGGAGGCTGAGCTGGAGGTGGCGGAGATGAAGATGCTGAGATTTTCGTTGGGAGTGACAAGGATGGACAAGATTAGAAATGAGCAGATCAGAGGGACAGTGAAGGTGGAGCAGTTTGGAGATAAAGCCAGAGAGGCCAGGTTGAGATGGTTTGGACATGTGTTGAGGAGGAATAGTGGATATATTGGGCAAAGAATGTTGGAGATGGAGCTGCCAGGTAGAAGGAGAAGAGGTAGACCTCAGAGAAGGTTTATGGATGTAGTGAAGGTGGACATGGAGATGGTTGGTGTAAAAGTAGAGGAGGTAGTAGATAGGGCAAGATGGAGGCAGATGATCCGCTGTGGCGACCCCTAAAGGGAGCAGCCGAAAGAAGAAGAAGAAGAAGATCATGATTCTGAAACCAAAAAAGGGACAGTAAAATCAAAATCCTTCACTGTGCACATTCAGCTCCTGTCTCAAATAACATACACTGACCAGGACCAGGATTGGACTGTTTTTAATACATGCACTTCCTCAAAAGACTGCTTTCAGCTTTTTTCATTTTCAGCCATTAGCAGTGAAGCTATAGCAACATATCCATCTAAACGTAAGCTTATATCTATGCATTTTGAAAGTCAGTGCACTTGACAATATTGAGCAGTGAAACTGTGTTATTTGGAGGGATGCAGCTCCATCCAATACCTTGGGGAAGAGTTGGACTGAAGTTTGTGATCCAGAACTGATCATCCTACATCAGTACCTGACCTCACTAATGCTCTTATGGCTGAATGCAGTCAGATCCTCACAGCAATGTTCTAACATATAGTTAGAAAAAGCCTTCCCAGAATAGTAGAGGCTGTTGCTGCAGCAAAGAGAGACAAGCTCTCTATTAATGCCCTTGATTTCAGAAGAAACACTAGATGAACAGGTAACTATAGACTTGTAATGCGGTTGCACCCTGTCACTGGTCACCCGAGGTCTTTGCTCACTGTGCTCCTTGTGCAGCTCTAATTAGCTTCAGAGCATTTGCAGAGCATTTGTACCTCTCCATACAGACCGACTCCATACTCTCCAGGCTTTTTCAGAAACCTTTATACATCTGCGCTGGATGTGTTCCTTAATTGGCCCACATTTGGTACTTTTTTTGTATTGGTAATTCATTTTTACATGACATTTTACAATCTTGCTTTATTCCTTACAATTCAACAGGCTGTTTTCATTCAGACTGGTACATGTACATGAAATCTGTTCTGAGAGTTTGCCCCATGCTGTGCCTTTTTTCAAAAAGTCTGGGCCACAACTCCTAAAACAAACTTCAGCTTGAATGGGCAGGGCTAAATTGCCAAAGGCTGAAAAGAGGGATTTATGTCAATTTGTCTTTGTGACATTACAAAAGCAGTCAATTGAAAACTGTTAATTGAAAACATTTTTGCAGCTTACTTTAGTTATCTGGTGAGAAAACAGTCAAGTTTTGAAATGGACAGTGTTTACATAATGAATCAAACTCTTTTATTCCCCAAAAAAGGAACACTGGGTTTTCCATTAAATGGGCCCTTTAAATATAGTCTTGCTTATTTTCACTGGAAGAGTAAGGATAAGGAAAACTCAATGTTTGCTGAAAATCTCAGATATTCCAGTGGGTTTCTACTCAATGAAATCATAAAACAGAGACATTTCATTAGTAGTTTTATTCCAAATGAATCAGCTTTAAGAAAGGAAAGGTTCAGCAACAAGAAGAAAAATGGCTTTAGATGTTGTGTTACAGTAGGATTGATAGAATTCTGTCTTAATGAAACCAAATTCAATTGCAGGTGGCTTTTGGACCATGGATCATTAAATGAAACTAAACTGTATTGTTCTTACCATATGAAAAACAGATGATTACTGATGATTTAAAAATGTATTTATTTAATTCAGCACATTGGAGAAGAAAAATCTATAGAAGGTGCTCAAATTCAAGAAGGAATATACTCCCACAGCACTTGATGCGATTTGTTTGGCCTTACTGATTGCTGTCCATGTTAATATTTAAGGTCATCCTTGACAGCAATATGAGAATAAAAAGACATGTATTTGAAAAAAGGTGGAATCATTCGCATAGCTACCCTTCTTCATCTGGAAATTTCTGATTCACTGTTATCTGCGTTGTTACATTTACCTGGTGAGCGTCTTTGGCATAGCTCTAAATTAATGTTACTATTGCTGTCAAGAAAAGAAATACACATTCACTCAGTATTTCAACGGGCTTGTGGAGCAGGGATGTTTTTAATTGCACAAGTGGTTGTGTCTCAAGTATATCAGAGATGCGCCAATCCTGAGCATAAAAAACTTAAGTGCAACACCTACATTTAAATATTCACAACTGTATCCAGTTTTGTTGTGATACCTGCAGACTGGCCTTACAAGTAGCAGAAGGACGCTGAGGGGATACACCATCAATTTTACAAAATGTCACTGTTTTCAGACAGTAAATAAATCCATGAAATTAAGGTGTTTGAGGTACATAGCTGCAATTCTGAGGTATTTCCAGCAGCCTGTGGCTGCTCGGCATCGCAGTGGTGGTGTAATGTAGAGCACAGAATCAGGAACAGTCCAGAGCCTAACCATTATTAACATTCAAGCCCTCCTTAGCAAAGCTTACTCTCCCAGTCTCCCGTTAATGTAATACACAGATGGAAACCACTTGTCCGAGTACATTAAACATTTAAATCACTGGGCCACAGGTGGACTAGAATAAGTATGCTATATTAATTAGTGACACAGCCTGCTACTCCTGGGAGCACAAATCTGACAGTTGGTCTAGAGCCAAATTAGGTAATTCTCCTACTTACATTCAGTCATTCCTATATATTACAACTAGAAGTTCAAAGTTCAGAGGAATAGCTACAACAGCTAAGCCTTACGGCTTACAGGAATAGTCACAAAGTATACGAAAAGCTTTGGGTAGTCATACTCTTGTTCTTAAGTATAAACAGAATAAACAGAACATACAATTTATACAGTCTTCCTCTCACCCCAGATCAGCTAAGACATGTTTGGTGTCCCAGTTTTGCTTCTTTAGTTTAGCGCTTTAGCTACAAGGCTAACATTGCTAACAAACTCTAGAAGCCAACAGTCTCGCACAACCTTTCCACAAATACCTCCCAAAAAATACTTTTCCAACCCTCTGAAACTGCATCCAGGTCTTCATTAAAGTTAATGACTTGTTAATGTTGTCTTAAGACACAGTATGACTTGCTGCTGTCTACACCTCTTGTCTAAAATGGCTGCCCTACCTGCATTAGCTACAGTGTGTAGTTTTGATTTGTTCATTTTCACAGTTAAGGCATACTGTGTAATAAACCACACGGACAAATCATTTATGAGCTTAATGAAGACCTGGATGCAGTTTGAGCAAGCATAAATTCATGGAAAACTATTGATTCTAGTCTTTGTTAGCAGCCTTAGGCTTGTAGCTCCAGTTTTAAACTAAAGAAGCAAAGTTTGGACATCAAATGTCTTGGCTGATCGACTACATCTGAAGTAAGTGGAATACTGTGTGAAAATGACCGTAGGTACAGCAGTATTTTGGCTGTAGCCATGATTCTATATACAGTCTGTATGTAGGGATCAGTTATGATGTTCTGGTTCCTGTAACCCAGTTTGCTTCTGGACAGCTGGGATAATGTCACTATCTGACCAATATTTGGGCAATTATGTTCACTTTTCTCTGGTGCTATCTAGTCATAATAACGTCAGCTCATTGGACAAACCAATTATTCTGACTGGACCAAAGTTACAAATGCACATGTGCGAAGTATAGCGACTATTGGCATCTTTGCAGCAATTGGATTGTATTAGAAATGTTTTTTGTTAGCGCCTGAATCAAAAGGGTGAGTCAGCACATCTACTACATAGACTACCAAAATGCCAGGACAGCCATGAGAATGTATTGTGCTTTGTTACATTTTTTTGCCAACAAGATTTTCCACAAGACACCATGATGCCCCAGAGCCAGACAAAGTGATTACGCTGTTTTTTTCCAGAGCGTTGTAAAAGTCAATCATTTTAAAAGCAAAAAAAAAAAAAAAACTAAAATATTTTCACTCTACAAAAAAGCACTTTACAATAAAATGTACAAAAAATAACACTGGTTGTAATCAAGTCTGAATGACAGAACAGATTCAATCGTACCCATAGATTTGTGCAAACATGTTATTTAGCAACAAACTGTAAAACAAGACATTTAGATACTGGCAATACACCCTTTGGTCTGTTGCAATGCCACGCTGTACACCAGTACGTACTGATGCGTTTTTTCAGGCCCATATGCAATATTGCATAGTTCTCTAAAGACAAAAATTCTGTAGAATTGCACCAGCAATTCAGATCTGACTTAAAGGCCTCTGTGCCACTGCTCCACTCACCTTTGCTTTGAGCGCAGGCAACTTGGAGGTGAAATTTTAATAATGGAAAACAGAAGCAGTGTCTTTGAGACTGGCATGCAGATTGCATGTGTCATTTGAAAGTACACTAAGGCAGCTTTTGAGTCTTTTTTTTTCCCGAAGAGGCCAACATTTTAGGAACATTTTTCTACTGGTAGATTGTCTGTTCAGTTCTTTCAGTTTTTAAAAGACAGCTTGCCAGTGTGATTCTCATTTTAAAGCATTCTATAGTGCAAATCTGAGATTATTATCCATTTCATCTGAGCTATCTTTAGCCTCCTTACTGCGTGAAGTCTCAGCTCTAATGGCAGCTCTGTCGCTTCTTCCTTCCAAACCTGCAGCAACACTGGCACCAGATTTTATCAGCATTTAGTACAATATGATTACACATGGCTTTTTCAGAGTTTGAGTCCACCTACACTTGAAGAAAGCTTGTGGAGAACATGTAATGATGTCAACCAGCAAATGTAAAAGTCCAAATCAGCTTTTCTCATCACTTTTGAACCTTTTTATCCACAGCCATCGTGACAAAGATGTCATTGTTAGTAGACCTGTATATAATACAGCATATGTGCTGAGCATCATTGGAAAAAAACAGGAGCGAAGCAGCAAAGGCTCTCACAGCCTCATAGAGTCCATAGAGTTGGGGATGGACCAGAGCTGTTCCAGTGTATTATGAAGAAGAAAAGGAAAACATTCACATTCGCATGAGAGGGGCTGGTGATGACAGTGGTTTTCTCAGTATGTCCATCTGTCTCAGCTGCTTTGCACTGTCTTATGTAACACTCCCCTTCGTGAAGTGCTCAGACTTAGATCAAGCACTACATTACACCCTGGCCTATCATTCGTATGGCGAAAGCTAATACAGCCATATAAGCAGAGACCAGTAGTCCCATGTTGTTTGATTAATGCTGATGTTATAGAGCAGCAATTATATGGAAAATCAGCTCTAAACCTCTGACCCTGAACTGAGTGAGACAAACCAGGACCTGCATTTACTAAAGCAAATAGCATGTTCAATATGGTTAGTCTATGCAATTTTAGTAAAATTATAACTGGGTTATGGCAAGTATCACTGGTGTTTTCTGGCTTGTTTGCACATGCTATCAACTGTAGTAAATCAGGTCTAAAAACTGCTTGTATAATTCTAACATATATACATGGTAATGCATGTTATTCAGTTTCACAATGTTCAGTCAACACAACAGAATCCACTGAGGAAATGAGGAAGATCTATACACACAGTGGGACATTGATCCACTGGAGTGAAGAGTAACAAAAGTATGTTTGCTGCTTCACAAACATTTCTGCTTATAAAAAGCACTGAAGAATTCCTATGTGCTATAGGTACGCTGACCTAAACTGATGTTCTTGGGTGAGTTTACCAAAACCACTATACCATAAAGATGGAAGAGGGTAGCATCACTTTAAATGCTTTCTAATGGTTCAAATGAGCAGCCACAAAGAACTGCTCACACGACCATGTCATGCACTGATGTAAATCATTTTCATGTCTGTTCGCTTAAGAAGCAAAATCATAACAAATAACAGACACGTCAACAAGATAAAGCAAGATGCCACACATTCATTCACATTCAGGCATCATTTAAAGAGTTAAAGGTTTTTATTCATGAAAAGTAGTCCTAATTAGTTTTTACATGACCAGATGAGTTTTTACATCTCTTTATGCCTTAAAATTAAAAAAGATGTTTTTGGTAAGAATGATGTATGTAAATGAGCTCTATTGTGACTGGCTGTTCTGTACTGGGCAAAAAGGGAATGTAGTATGTGGCATCTTGCTTTGTCTTGTTGGAATATCTGTCATTTGTTGTGATTTTCTTCCATTAACAGACAGAAGAAAAGATTAATAACAGTTGGTGGACATCAGTGTACAACATGCATGATAGCAATTCTTTTTGACTGCCAGAGTACTTTACAAAGCTTTTGTCAAATTGGGCCCATTTTGAGTAAATGGGTATGCCTGGCAAATTGTCTGTCCAAATCCAGACTGACCAGAATATCATTCAAATGAATTGCAATCATTTGTCATAATTGTGCAGCCCTTCTGGGAAGTCCTTTTAGCGACATTGCACCTTATCCATCCCTCACGTCTTCACATCATGCTTTTCCTGTAGTTAGTCTGCTGCTGGTTCTTCAGCTTGCTGCTGGGTGAAGAGCAGAGCGCAGAGGATGTGGCTGAGTCCAGCTGCCTGTAAAGCACTCTCAGCTCCTTCACCTCCTCAAGGACATCCCGTGCCTGGCCCCAGGTGGACGCTGCCTCCTCCAGCAGCCGCTCGGCCTCGGCCCGCTGTCCCTCCGCACTGGAACCCTTGCCAGGGGTTGAGTCTTTCCCTTTTCCCTGGCTGGGCCCTTTCACTTCAGTCAGCAGCTCCTGAGTTCTCTCCAGCTTCTGAGAGATGAGCTCCTGCAGATGCCCGATGGGGTGAGTGGGAGCGGACACGGAGCAGTGGGGGATGGGTCTCTTGGTGGCCCGTGTCTCTGAGTGTGACAGGATTTCGTCCATGGAGGCGCAGCGGTTCTTCTCAGCTCCTGTGAGTTTTTTTCCAGCCTTGGGTGTTTGGCTTTGGTTGTCTGACACTGACCAGTCCCAGGCGCTCTCACTCTTTCGTGGCAGGCTCTGAGACTTGCCAGGGGCCTCAGCGCCAGGCAAGAGTTTGCTGCTGTCCACACACGACTTTGGAGTGAGATGAAAGTTCTTTTCACAGGCATCCTTTTCTTCAGATGCTGGCACATCTTCCTCCTGTATGAGATCAAGAGTCAGCATGCCGTCTGATGAGGACGTTGAGGCCTGAAAAGGGCAGGAAGGTTTAAAATAAAACGGCTGTAATGATAATGTGGTAAATTTGGAATAATTTGGCAAAAAAAATCTAATTTATACAATTTTGCCAAGTCTGCGTCTTTACTTTTGTACGGGAGTTTTGAGGATAATGGAGCTTACAAGTGATAAGCATATTTTCTCTGTATTAACACTGTGCAAACTGCTTGCCTAAATCATTACACACTTGCCTGAAACTGTGTGTCTCAAAGTGAATGACATTCTGCTACCTATAAAAATTACCAATCGTATATTGCATAACTAAAAACAGTATCTCAGAAACCAAATGAGATTAAGAGACCCTTATTAGTCCCTCACTGGGGAAACTTTACTTCCGCATTTAACCCATCCATGCAGTGAAACACCACATACACACTAGTGAATGCACACACACACTAAGAGGCAGTGAACACACTTGCCCGGAGCAGTGGGCAGCCCTATCCGCAGCATCTGGGGAGCAGTTGGGGGTTAGGTGCCTTGCTCAAGGGCACTTCAGTCACGTACCATAAGCTCAGGGCTGGTTCCCTGACTTTTTGAAATGACTTGACTAAAGAATGATCTGACACAAGTGTTTAACAAATTAGAAATGCAGTATGTACAGTGTTAATTAAGACACTTTAAGCTTCTATTACTTATATAGCTTCAGTACAAAAATTAAAAAGCACCAAATGTCTTTGCTGATTGAATACTATCAGGGTACATTTAATTTTTTTGGTCAAAAGATTCCTTTAAATTTAGGAATGCAAGAAGACCTGCATCAGTGAAAATTCTGGAAAAGCCTTATTCAGGTTGGATTACTTTACCAGTGGGAAGTCTACAGGTATAAAAGGCAATACAATTAATGCTAAAAGAGTGAATTTCTAGTGGTTTTCATATTCTACTGACCCATGTTTGCATCACATGTGATCATATGATCATAGAACAATAAAAGCTGATGATACTGTGAATAAAATGTAATGCTTTCTTCTCATAGCTGCCAGTGTAATCAGCCTGTGGGATCCTGCTTTTCTGATTGATTGTATTTCCTTTGTCTTCTTGCTATTCGTTCTCATACTTTACTGTTTAGAGCATGCAGACAAAGTTCTAGCATCAAGACCACAAAATAGTTGAGAAACTCATCAAAAGCATCATTTAATTATGGAAGTGTTTAATGTGAATATGCCCCCTTGGAGACTAAAGATTGTAAGTAGCAGTAGAAAAAAAACTCTTTCCAACATGAAGTGACATCTGCCTGGAAAATCTCAGAGATATGTATCTGGACAGGACTGAAATATCAGGTCACTACTGAGTTTGGTTTGAAAAAAAAAACTAGATAATTTGGCCTTTAACTGTCTCAAGGGACAAGGAGAAATAGACTGACAGCCAATCTGGATGGAAATAAATCACAGAGTGGCACCTGTAAAAGAGGAAATTACCTCTTTTACCCCATGTAAATTTAATATCATCTGCGTCAGTCTATATTCAAAGCTGCAGCTCCAGTGTTGAGAAATGTACAGCTCACCACAGCCATAAGGTGTCCACGGGTGGGCAGTCGGCGAGTGTGTGGAATCTTAGCTCGGTCACGTGTGGGATGGGCCAGGCAGCTGTCCCCCTCTACCGTAACCTAGAGAGATACCCACAGAGCCGTGTGTGAGGATTAGATGAGTCACATGATGAGAGTAAGTAGCAACAAGCTTCTACACTATCCTGCAGTGTCATATACAGAGTGTGTGTATGTGCATGCACACTGATAAACCAATCAATGAGCTGATTTACTGTGTGCAT